>NC_091471.1:276768510-276961010 GCF_036971445.1 Narcine bancroftii | reverse complement strand
TCTTATTGCCAGCCCCATCTTTTGGGGCAGGCGAAGCACCTCCATGTTCAGTGCCTTACTGCCAATGTAACAGTATATCTAGGTGCTTTTACATTCACTGTGTCAATGTCACCAGATTCACTGAGTTTTAGTATCAGGAAGTTCCCAGATTACTGATGCCTCTAGGTTCACTCTGTTAGTGCCTCTGGATTCACTCTCTGTTAGAGCATCTAGATTCACTATGTGCATGAATTGTATAAGTGTCTTATTCCCTCCACATTACACTGTGCGGTCCCAAGACGTGAGGCAAGAGTGACTGCCTTTGACATCATGTGATCTGATGGAGTCCTGGTTCTCCTTCATGTCAGGTACCACCCTCTTTGGGAAAAATGCCATTGATCTTTCACTGCCACTTCATTTCTCTTTCCTTCTTTCTGTCTCATTTTTTTTCTCATTATCCCTCTTCTCTCTTTCTCCCTCTGTCTGTCTCTCTGTCTCTTCTCTCTTTCCATCTCTTACCATCTCTGTTTAATACCTTTCCCTTTATGAACATCAAAATGTGGAGCCAGAGTTTGCCATCTTCCCTGTTGATCCTGCTCCATCATTCATTGTCATCTGGCCACAAACTCAGCTTCACCTATTTGCCTTTTCACCATGATCCTTCATTTCCCAACTATGCAGAACTCTATCTCACTGTGTCTTAAATATATTTCATAAGGCAGCCTCGATTATTTCCTTGGCCCATGAAGTCCACAGATTCAATAATCTCTGAAAGCAGATCCTCCTCTTCCCCATCCGAAATCTACTCCCCGAATCTTGAGCTATGTCCCCAAGATCTAGACTTGCCTACCAGGGGAAACATCTTTCCTGTCTCTATTTTATTTATCCCTTTCATAATTTTACATTTCTATTCAATTTCCCCATTCTCCAGCTTAACCTCTCCTCGTAGGCTAACCTGTCATTTCTTTCATTAACCTGTTGAACCTCCTCTGCACGGCCTCCAAAGCCAGTCTATTCCTTCTTAAGTGAGGAGATGTAAACTGTCCCCAGTTCTCCAGGTGCAGCCTCGCCAGTACCTTGTACAGTTGCAGAAGAACCTCCCTGGTCTCAAATTCAATCCCTCTAGCAAAGGCCAACATCCCATTTTCCTTCTTGATCACCTGCTGCACCTGCAAACTTTTGTGAGTCAAACAAACACTCCCAAGGCTCCCTGTACAACAGCATGCTGCAGTCATTCACCATTTCAATAGTATTCCAATTTACTATTTTTGTTTCCAGAGTGGATGACCTCACCTTCACTAACATTGTCCTCCATCTACCAGATCATTGCTCACTCACTAAACCTATCTACTTTTCTCTACAGACTCTTTGCTCTTCCATACAATTTGTTGTTCCACTTAATTTAGTGTCATCCATAAACTTAGGTACATTACACTCTGTCCCCTCTTCCAGATCATTTTTGTATAGGCGAGAAGTTGTGGGCTCAGCACTGACCACTGAGGAACTCTATTCACCACAGAATATCAACTAGAGAAACGCCCCTTTATTTTGTCTCTGCCAATCCTCTATCCATGCCAATACATTACGTTCAACTTTGTGCATTGTTATCTTGTGCAGAAGTTTTTTGTGTGGTACCTTATCAAATGCCTTCTGGAAATCCAGGTAAACCACACCTACCTGCTCCCCTCTTTCTGCAGTGATTATTAGAATCCACAAAGAACCTGTAAGTGAGGTAAATGTATCATGTCCTTTCTGAATCCATGCTATGGTATGTCTGCCCAAAAGGACAATTCCAATCCAAATGTCTTGCTTTCTCCCTAGTCGTCATGATGTACAGGCTGGGACAGATGGCTTCTCATTCATACCACTGGCGATATCTTGTGATTATAGTCGCAGTAGCAGTGTCTGGTAGCTTAATGCCAAAATATGGGTTGTATCCAGTAAAACTCACTGACATATTTTGTTTCCATCCAGTTTCCCAAAGGCTGGCAGTGACCTTGACTTCTCCCACACACTTCAGTTATTCCGGGTGATTTTGCACTCACATCGGGAGTGCTTGGAGATTTCTCATTACATCTTAACAATGCTCAGTGATTCTTGTACTTGTGGGACATGCCCATTGATTTCTCGTGTATGCTGCCTGTGCCGAATGATCTTTTTATTCATCATGTGCCTGGAGATTTCTCACTCGTATGTCCCCTGTGCTTCATGTTTTCCAACTGTGTGAATGAGAAATTGCTGATTCCAGGATGAGTGAATGAAAAATCAATGGTCTCAGCCTAGTGATTTCTCAAATACCAGGTGTACTGTCTGCTGATTTTGCATTCAGACATGAAATGTACCTAAGATTATTCTCACTCACTTGTGCTGTACTTACAAATTTCACAATGTGGCAATCTCTGTAGCCCTCTCACTCACACAGATGGGGACAAGTGATTTCTCACTCACATAGACAGGGCCCAGTGATTCCTCACTTGTGCAGACTGGAACCAGTGATTCCTCACTGGGGCAGATTGGGGCCAAATAATTTCTCACTCATGCAGACTGGGGCCCAGTGATTTCTCACTCACATAGATGGGGCCCAGTGATTTCACACCTGTGCAGACTGGCACCAGTGATTTCTCGCTCGTGCAGACTGGGGCCAAATAATTTCTCACTCGTGCAGACTGGGGCCCAGTGATTTCTCACGCGTGCAGACTGGACCCAGTTTTTCTCACTTATGCAGACTGGGTCCATGGATTTCTCACTCCTGCAGACTGGGCCCAGTGATTTCTCACGTGCAGACGGGGACCCATTGATTTCTCACTCGTGCGGAGTGGGGTCCAGTGATTTCTCACTCCTGCAGACTGGGCCCAGTGATTTCTCACTCCTGCAGACTGGGCCCAGTGATTTCTCACTTGTGCAGACTGGGGTCCAGTGATTTCTCACTCATGCGGAGTGGGGTCAAGTGATTTCTCACTCCTGCAGACTGGGCCCAGTGATTTCTCACTTGTGCAGACTGGGGTCCAGTGATTTCTCACTCGTGCAGAGTGGGGTCCAGTGATTTCTCACTCCTGCAGACTGGGTCCAGCGATTTCTCACTCATGCAGATTGGAGCCCAGTGATTTCTCACTTGTGCAGACTGGGTCCAGTGATTTTTCATTCATGCATAATGGCCCAGTTTTTCCTCACACGTGCAGACTGGGCCCAGTGATTTCTCACTCCTGCAGACTAGGGCCCAGTGATTTCTCACTCCTGCCAACTGGGTCCAGTGATTTCTCACTCCTGCAGATTGGGGCCCAGAGAATTCTCACTCCTGCAGATTTGGTTCAGTGATTTCTCACTCGTGCAGATCGGGGCCCAGTGATTTCCTACTCCTACAGATTGGGGTCCATTGATTTCTCACTGCAGATTGGGGCCCGGTGATTTCTCACTCGTGCAGACTGGGCCCAGTGATTTCTCAATCCTGCAGACTGGGGCACAATGATTTATCACTCAGACCGACTGGGCCCAGTGATTTCTCACTCGTGCTGACAGGGCCCAGTGATTTCTCACTCCTGCAGACTGGGCTGTTTTTCTCATTAATGCAGACTGGGCCCAGTGATTTCTCACTCCTGCAGACTGGGGCCCAGTGATTTCTCACTCGTTCAGATTGGGGCCCAGTGACCTGTCACTCCCGCAGACTGGGTCCAGTGATTTCTCACTCCTGAATATTGTGGCCCAGTGATATCTCACTCCTGCAGATGGGTCCAGTGATTTCTCACTCATGCTTATCGGGGCCCAGTGATTTGTCACTCCTATAGATTGGGGCCTACTGGTTTCTCACTCGTGCAGATTGGGGCCCAGTGATTTCTCACTCGTGCAGACTGGGTCCAGTGATTTCTCACTAGTGCAGACTGGGGCCCAGTGATTTCTCACTCATGCAGACTGGGGCCCAGTGATTTCTCACTAGTGCAGACTGGGTACAGTGATTTCTCTCTCATGCAGACTGGGCCCAGTGATTTCTCACACGTGCAGACTGGGCCCAGTGATTTCTCACTAGTGCAGACTGGGTACAGTGATTTCTCACTCCTGCAGATCGGGGCCCAGTGATTTCTCACTCTCGCAGATCGGGGCCCAGTGATTTCTCACTCTTGCAGATCGGGGCCCAGTGATTTTTCACTCACGCAGATTAGTGCCCAGTGATTTCTCACTCCTCCAAATTGGGGTCCAGTGATTTCTCACTTGTGCAGACTTGGCCCAGAGTTTGTTGATGATTATTTTAATGCAGCTGTGCTGGTTCTTATTTCTTTGATGATTTTTGACCCTTTCTCCTTCACACAGAGTCTGGGGAAAGTGAGCTGATAAATGAAGGTCCACGCCTCAACTCTGTGCGAACTTCAACTGTCTATCAGGGTAGCGTCCGAGCTCGAGCTTCAAATGACAACATGACAGGTATATATCATTTACATTGGCCTTGCATAAGATTCTTGTACCTCCATTGTCTTGGCCATTTCAATGCATTCCTGTCAAGATTTATTTAGTCTTGTAGTATCGCTGCAAGATCATTTAAAACTCTGGTGCACTGTTCCAAACATATTCTAAGCTCTGCAATGAAAACAAAAAAATAAAATGCCAGAAATGTTCAGCAAGTCAAGCAGCATCAGTAAAGAGCAAATACAGTAAAATCTCTATTAACCGGAATTCCGTCAACTGGAAACCCAAACAACCAGCAACAAAAATAGAGGAAATAAATAAATGAAATTTAAGATAAGTAAGAATAAAAAAATGTTAAATAAAAGTTTAAAATTGTAAAAGTAAATGCTCTCTGAAGCAACGCACAACCTCTTGGTGAAGATGGGAGCAGCAGCTGTTTGAATAAAGTTTCAATGAAGTTGTGTTTGAATGAGAAGGTGGCCCCTAACATGAAGAGCTGGCCGCTGCCACTGGGGCGACTCTCCCAACGTTTTCCCTATCCCTGCCTAGTAAGAGTCTTTTCCTTTATTAGTAGTAGGTATATTAGTAAGGCTTTATCTGCAAACTTGGGGAAGGGCAGATTAATTATGACAGCAGCATGGCTAGTGCAGCACTGTTACAGTGCCAGTGACTGGGTTCAAATTTAAATTTTGTAAATTATGAGAATTACCTGATTAAAGTGAATTTACATAATTAGATACTACAATACTGCTTTTTTTTCAAATTACTTTACATTTTGTGTTGTCTTTTATCTTTTCAACTGTGTAACTGTGTACTAGTTAGCATTGGAAAGGTGAGCCTCAGTTAACCAGAAAATTCACATATGCGGCATCTACAATCCCCATAGGTGCTGGATGATGGGGATTCTACTGTAGTTAACCTTTCAGGTCATTGCTCCTTGATCGGAAGTGGAACAAGTTGCCAGCAGTGGGAGAGGTGGAGAGAAGAAGAGACAGATGTCTGTGAAACACAAAGACTGCAGGGCTGCAGTTGCTGGGATCTTGAGCAAACAGCGAGAAGCTAGGGGGACTCAGCAGGCTAGACAGCATCTATGATGTTGTCCGTGGTAGGGTCTTCTGCAGCATCGTTGAAAGAAAGCAGTTAAAGAGAAATAAAATACCCAGCAGGCAAGAAGAGAGAGAGGGTGAACACAGCAGATGCTGGCCATCTGAAGCAAAGGAGATACCAAGGAAATCAGCTGGCATCCATGGAGAGAGAATTTAGGCAGCCCCCTAAGTACACCAACTAACCTACAACACCCGCATGCTTTTGGAGGGTGGGAGGGAATCCACACAGACATGGGAAGAACGTTAAAAACTCCTTACAGACAGAACAAACCCCAGTTGCTGGTGCTGGAACAGTGTTGTGCTAAACTGCTACACTAACCGTGCCACCCAATTGTAATGCCCGATAACAAGCAGCTGCTTATCTAAAATTGTTGGCTTCAGCATTGGGTCCCAAGGACAGCATCATGCCTTGATAGAAGGTAAGATACTTTTTTCTCATTTACATTTGGCTTCAAAGAAACAGCGTGGAAGGTCAAAGATTGAAGTCGGAGTGAGAGTGGAATTCAAAATCAAAATGACAGGCAATTGGAGATTGCTCCCATCTTCACCAAGAGGTTGTGTTTGCTTTCCAAAGTGAAAGACACCACCATTGTCAGCACTGAATGCAAACACTAAATTTGAAGAGGATTCAAGATTCCTTTATTGTCCTGTAATATACAAAATTAGTCACCTTTTGCCTGCTGTTAAGGCATGCAAAGTGGTGTCCCCACCAATAAGAAAATGAGAGGCAAGAAAGAGTCCCTTCTGTGATACTGTATGTGGATTGGACTCCAGCACTCTCCCAGCCTCTACACCTGCACTCAGTTCTGACCCTCCGATACAACCAGGAAGCTTTCAGTGCCTGAGGCCCTTTGGGAGCCATTCTTAACATTGGTATCCTCACAGACCTCTTGAGCCATCAGGTCCATCAGCCCACAGTCTGTGCAGTTCTTTCAGCCCCAGAGCTGCTCTGCTGCGGTGGTCTTCATCCTGAAGGGTCCTCCCCCAGGTTTCTCCTTCTCCTCGGATGAATATTCCCCCTTCTGGTGCTCTGAGCTGATCCGCTGATCCCCTGGAGCATGCAACTCCCCTAAACGTGGGTGCCACCATCTTGGGCACAGACCTTCACTGGTTCTCTGAATTAAAAGAGCACTTCCAGCCCCTTCTACAGGCCATTTAAACCATTGACATAATAACCAGACAGTCAGGCCCCGGGTAGGAGCACGGCGTGGCCATTCCCTGCATTCCTGGGCCATTACACCTGAAAGGGAAGTCATGGGATGGTGAAAAGGTAAAAGGAAAAGGCAGGATTGTAATCTCCAGCAGAAGCAAAGGAAAGAGCTGTGAGAAAGTGGGGTGTGGTTGGTAGGCATGACTGATGGCTGGAGATACACATGCATGTCCCATCACTGATCTCGATCCCTTCACCATCTTCCCAGCCCACCACAAGTTACTGTGTAGCTCACAAACCACATAAGAGTTGATCAGTAACATTGAATGTTTACAGCCTTGTGTGAAGTAGAATTTGGCTGCTGGACACAACCCTACAACAGGCATTTGTAGGTGCCATAAGGCTTCTAGCCCCATTTATTTGTGAATGCTTTGTTACTCAATGTATTCACTTTAATGCTTGTGATCCAGTTTGCTACTTCAAGAGATAGATTTTTATTTCCTGTCCATGTCTGAAGTTGAGCTTGGGGTTGAATTGCTGAATTCCAGTGCATGAAAAAAGAGAGATTGTTTTATGAGAACACACCATTTGGTTCCTGTCCGCCTCTTCCTAATTTAATAATTAAAGATTGATGTTAAGGAAGAATGCATCATTGTTTTAAGAAGAAATATATACCTTGGCACTCAGCCAGAAAAGCAATTTATGGAGGAATGCAGGAGACTTTGAGATGCAGCAGCTCGTGTTATTTGACAGGACGGGGTCTGATCTTTATTGGAGTTCAGGGGCGACAGAAGATTTATTTAGGGGCTGAATTGGCATTGTGATTGATAGTAACAAAACCAGATTTACATTCCTGTTCCTCACGATGAACACATCAGAGATTTGTTTGTTTAATGAGGCAAAGCTTTTACATTCAATTGAGGGCTGAAAGGATATTATTTTAATCCAAAGACCCCACCCTCCCTCGGTACTGCATTGGAAGGGCCACCCTGGCCATTATATTAAATTCTGTGGAATGGAAAATCTCTTTGATATGCCTCATGCACGTCAATGTAAGACTTTATAATGTATCCCCTTACAATTCTGTCCAATTTCCTATATTTTGATGACTTTATACCAGCTGTTCATACCTGTTTTATGCAGGAGGTCCAGGGGATGCAGGAGAGGTTCTTACACACCTAACTCCTGGGGAGCGGCAGTCAGGAGATGGCACGTCTCTACCAGAAACGCCCAACCTCAGAAACGTGAGATAGTCAAATGTATTTTCAGACTCCTCGTGATTAATTTTGCAGATTATACCCCTGCCTCCCAATGAAAGTCCTGAACCTATGACATCTCTTTACTATCTATATCACATTACCCAGCCACATATGCCTTGATGCACTCTACAGCTCAACTTACATCCCATCTGGTTCACCACCACCAGATTTGTCTTGCAAACCATTTCTATATTCTAGTCTTTAACTCAACATTCACCACTCAGTTACCCATTATCACACAATATGAAACCAACCACACAATCTCTCCCTTACCCACTGTCAGTTCATTCCTTGGTCATTCTGCCTTTTCCATCACTCACCGACAGTTTCCCTTCATCACACACCATCACTCTCCCCTCATCACTCACCATCACTCTCCCTTCATCACCCACCATCACCCTCCCTTCATCACTCAACATCACTCTCTCTTCATCACGCACCATCACTCTCCATCACCCACCATCACTCTCCCTTCATCATTCACTGTCACTCTCCCTCCATCACCCATCATCACTCTCCCTTCATCACCCACCATCACTCTCCCTTCATCACTCACCGTCACTCTCCCTCCATCACTCACTGTCACTCTCCCTCTATCATTCACCATCACTCTCCCTTCAACATTCACTGTCACTCTCCCTCTATCACTCACTGACACTTTCCCTTCATCACTCACCATCACTCTCCATCACTCACCATCACTATCCCTTCATCACTTACGATCATTCTCCCTTCATCACTCACCATCATTCTCCATTCATCACCCACCATCACTTTCTTTTCATCATTCACCATCACACGCTCTTCTTCACTCTCTAACACTTTCCCTTCATCTCTTGCCATCACACTCCCTTCATCACTCACTGTCACACTCCTTCCATCACTCTCCATCACTTTCTCTTCATAACTCACTGTCACACTCCTTCCATCACTCTCCCTTCATCACTCACCATCACTCTCCCGTCATCACTCACTATCACTCTCCCTTCATAACTCACCATCACTCTCCATCACTCACCAACACTATCCCTTCATCACTTACCATCACTCTCCCTTCATCACTCACCGTCACTCTCCCTCTATCACTCACCATCATTCTCCCTTCATCACTCACCATCACTCTCCCTCCTTCACTCACCATCATTGTCTCTTCATCACTCACCGTCACTCTCCCTCTGTCACTCACCGTCACTCTCCCTTCACTCACCATCACTCTCTTTTCATCACTCACTGTCACTCTCTCTTCATCACTCACCATCTCTCCCCTTTCATCACTCACCGTCACTCTCCCTTCATCACTCACCAACTCTCTCTCGTCATCACTCACCGTCACTCTCCCTTCATCACTCACCAACTCTCTCTCGTCATCACTCACCATCATTCGTTCTTCATCACTCTCTAACACTCTCCCTTCATCTCTTGCCATCACACTCCCTTCATCACTCACAGTCACTCTCCCTTTATCACTCACCATCCCTCTTTCTTTAGCACTTACCATCATACCCCTTTCATCACTCTCCATCACTCTCTTCATCACTCACTGTCACACTCCTTCCATCACTCTCCTTTCTTCACTCACCATCACTCTCTCAACATCACTCACCATCACTCTCCCTCTATCACTCACCATCACTCACTATCACTCTCCCTTCATCACTCACTCTCCCTCTATCAATCACCGTCACTCTCCCTTCATCACTTACTATCTCTCTCTTCAACACTCACTATCACTCTCTATCACTTACTGTCACTCTCCCTCCATCATTCTCCATGACTCTTCCTTCATCATACTGTCTCTCTCACTTCATCACTCACTGTCACTCTCCCTCCATCACTCACTGTCACTCCCTCCATCTCTCATTGTCATTCTCCCTCCATCACTCACTGTCACTCCCTCCATCTCTCATTGTCATTCTCCCTTCATCACTCTCCATCACTCTCCCTTTTCCACATTTTTCTGATTTGGCCATTTGTGTTGTCAGGTTGTTCTAATCAGAGTTCTTATTTTACCTTTCCGTGTCTTGACAGAGGTGGAAATTTATTTTTACAGATATCACCCATCTATGCTGAAATTGAAGCTCGTGGAGTAACTAATTACTCAGGGAAACAGATGCAACCATCCATCCCCAGAACTTCTCCAGCGGCTGAACAGCTGAGTCATTCAGGTAGAACGATGACCCATTTGGAATGGACTTTCATTCCTTTTATTCTTTGGCAGACTTACCTGTGATGTGGCATTCTATCTGGAACGGGCCTAACCATTGCGAATTTAAATTGGAATTTAAACATCACCTATCAGTGGCTCACTTTGATGCAAGGTGATGGCAGCCAATTATGTTCTTTTGGTCATCAAGGGAATGGTGGAATTATAGCAGTATACTGACACAGAGAGTAATGTGGTATACCGCAGTCGCTTTACTAACAATGCCCCTGTTCCTTATTACAGTAGGATTTTTGGATGTTTTAGATCCGTTTGAAGAACATGAAGGAAAGTACTTTGTGTAATCTAAAGTTCTCAGTGCACCACATGATACAGCTTGGTTTTTTTTCCTGAATATCTTATTTGGACTTTTTACATAGGCAAAATAATTTCAACAATCAATGCAATATTTGTTAACATTCATCAAACGTACAGAGTCTGTGTTTTGTTTCCCCCTTGCTCCCAAACACATAACCAGACCGATTAAACATTAAACAAGTAACTACAAGTAGGGTTCAGATCCCACTAAAGAAAGGAACAACCTAATTAACTAAATAACCCAATTAAATAAAATAAAAGAAAATAATAAAAGAAGAAAAAACAAACTAAAATAAAACTAACTGTAAAAGGGCTAAAGGAAAACATATGTTGCCTGTGCCATGTTCCATTTCCTTAACTCCAATCCTTTCCCTGCTAGGACAGGTTTTTATAATATCCATATTTCACTGGGAGGGGGAGCTAGTCAGTCTGCATGCCCATGTATTTCAGATCAGGCTGCCACACTTTTAATGAACGTGTCATGTTTCCGCTTTAGATTGTAAGTAATTTTCTCCAAGGGAATGCCATTCTGTATTTCCGTATTTCATCGTGTGGTATTTAGTTGGGAGTCAGATTTCCACATAACCATTATACACTTCCTGGCTCCCTCCAAGGTGACATTCACAAACTGAATTTGATATTTGGACAGTCTAAAACTCACATTTCCAATATCTCCCAGGACGTACAACTCTGGATTTTGTGGAAAATCCACCATGCAGTAATGGAACGTGCAATAATGGAATGTGCAGTAATGGAATGTTCTGTAATGGAATGTTCAATAATGGAACGTACAGTAATGGAACGTGCAGTAATGGAAAGTGCAGTAATGGAATGTTCAGTAATGGAATGTGCAGTAATGGAATGTTCTGTGATGGAATGTACAGTAATAGTATGTGGAGCAGTGGAATGTGCAGTAATGGAATATACTAATGGAATGTACAGTAATGCAATGGGCCGTCATGGAATGTGCAGTAATGGAATGTACAATAATGGAATGAGTAGTAATGGAATGTTCAGTAATGGAATTTACAGTAATGATGCTAAGAATACAAAAATACGGCACAGTTTTCCTTTGTACAGTTTTATAGTGAATAAACATTTTTTGGTTAACAAAGCCTCACAGAAGCCAGCACGATAACAGGCCCTTGAAGCCTACAAGCCTGTTCCCTCCAAAAACACCAATTAGCACAGAGCCCCATACATTTTGAAGGATGGGAAGAACCAAGAGAAAATCCCTGCTCGTCTCCTGGGAGAATCTGACAGTGCCAGATTCGTACCCTGGTCTCTGGTTCTGTAATAGCGTTTCGCTAACTGTTACACGGACCATCCCACCCAAGTACATTCACAAAAACACAAATTCTGTGTCTGCGCCACATATAAGGCTCTTGGCTGACACAGAACTGTAGTGTTAAATGAGTGAGTATCTGCTAAATGCCAGTTATTTTATGAAAAGCCGAAGAAGCAAATTTCTGAATTAATTATTTCTGTGTTTGCTTCAGGAAGCCGAAGGTTGGGACTGAGGCAGACTGAGCCCCTTCCAATGCAGTCCTGTCTTTGTCAACCCCACAACGAACCCTCTCCAACTAATTCTGACTCCCACCCCTACGTCAGCTTGGATGGCAGTCCCAGCCTCTCATCACAGAACGCAGAGATTATGAACAGCCCCCCAAACCGCAGGAAGAAACTCTTCACCTTCTCCCGGCCACCCCGCAGCCGAGACACAGACCGCTTTCTAGACGCCTTGAGTGAGCAGCTGGGTCAGAAGGTGACTGCTGCAGAGGAGTTCATGAACCCAGAGAATGACTACGAAGAAGTAAGCTTTCCAAACCTGAAAACAGAGCTCATGACAAATGCACGCATTGAGATATAGTGAAAATCTGTGGAATTCTCCGCCCAAGGGACTAGTAGAGGCTGCCTCATTAAATGTATGAAAGACATAGATTTTGCATTGAAAGGCAATTAAGGGTTATGGGCAAAAGGCAGGTGGGTGGAGCTGAGTTCACGATTGGATCTTATTAAATGGTGGAGCAGACTCAACAGGCCAGAGAGGCAACTGTTCCTCTTTTTGATGTTATCTCTTATAATAATTGGACATCTTCCTGAGAATGACAAAAATCGCATGCTGGAATCCATGATCAAAGAGAAGCTGGAAGGTCCCAGCAAGACAGGCAGTGTCCATGGAGAGAAATGGGCAATCCCCTCTCCTTTATATATCTGATATGTCACCTTCCCACTTTTGTTTCGATAAGTGTCCAGCTCTGAAAGGTTGAGTCCTTTCACACCGCCACCCTCCTAGGAAGCAGGTGAACTTACCAGGCCTGCTGCACCCAGGGAGCTTTTCCCACTGCACCATGATTTGCCTGGTTCTTCAGGAATCTGGCATTTTAAGGGAGTCCCACCACCAGTGGTGATGTCACAAGTGACGGCACATTATGTACGGTGCTCTGATGGCTGGCACGGGGTGAAATATAACTGTGCAGTCAGCTGGGCTGTCTGATGAATCTCACTAATATCACTAATGGTACTCGGTAAGTCAAGTAGACCATTCACACTGCCACAGAGTGATTAACAAGTTAACACGGACGGTCTCTGATACTTACCCCCACCAAGAGGTAGAGCCTAGTTGATTATTACTCATCCTGCCTGGTCGGGATCTTTCACATTGCCAGATTACCCGCAACAGATCTGCTAAATTGGCTGGTTCCACCCACACGTACTTGGCAGTGTGAAAGGGGCGGTTGACTGACCATTTCTACTTATGCAGCTCTTTGTTTGAATATAGTATGCCTCTGTTGGTAAGGAACAACATTAAATAATTAGAAAGAGGTGACATTTAAATCAGAAGATATAGAATCATTGTGGGTAGAGTTAAGAAATGGCAAGGGTGAAAAGACACTGATGGCTGTTATACACAGACCTCCAAACAGTAGCCAGGACGTGGACAACAATTTGTAACAGCAGATAGAGAAGATGTGTCAGAAGGGCAATGTTATGGTCGTCATGGATGTTTTAATATACAAGTAGATAGGGAAAAACAGGTTGGGATTGGATCTCAAGAGAGATTTTGTAGAAAGACTACAAGATGACTTTTAGAACAGCTTGTCAATAAACCCTTGAGGGGATCAGCTATACTGGATTGGGTGTTGTGTAATGCATCCGAGGTGATTAGAGAGCTTAGAGTAAAGGAACCACGAGGGAACAGTAATAACAATATGATTGAGATTTAACAAGGAGAAAATAAATCGGATGTGTTGTTATTTCAGTGGAGCAAAGGGAATTACAGTGGCATGATAGAGGAACTGGCCAAAATAGATTGGAAGGGGACATGAGTAGGGAAGACGGCAGAGCAGCAATGGGTAGAGATCCTGCAAGAAATGGGGAAGGTGCAGGATAAATACAGACCAAAAAAGAAGTAATATTTAAATAGAAAAATGTCACAACCGTGGCTACAAGGGAAGTCAAAGCCAACATGAAAGCAAAGAGAGGTCAGACAAGGAAGCAATGTTAGTGGGAATATAGGAGATTGGGAGGTTTTTAAAAACTTACAGAAGTTGATTAAAAAGCTTATAAGAAGGGATAAGATAAAGTATGAAAGTTGGCTCGCAAATAACATCAGAGGATACAAAAAACTTCTTCAAGGAAATCAAGAATTAAAGAGAGGTGAGAGTGGATATAGGAGCACTAGAAAATGCTGCTGGAGAAATTATAATGGGAGACAAGGAGATTGTGGATGAACTAAAATTAATATTTTGCATCAGTCTTCACTGCAAAGACATTGTCGGTGTGCCGGATGTCAAAGAGTGTCAGGAAAGGGAAGTGAGTGCAGTTACTATTTCAAGGGAGAAGGTGCTCAGAAGCCAAATGGCCTGAGGGTGGATGATTCCTGGACCAGATGGATTTCACCCTTGGGTCCTGAAAGAGGTCACAGTAGAGATTGTGCAGCTTTTTCTCACGAGATTAATCTCTCCTTTTCCCACAGATGACCTTTCACGATGAGCAGGAAATGTTTGGCACCAATGACCCAAGCAGTCCCAGTGAATATGTCAGCAGTAGTGAAGATGGAAGCTCATTGACATATTCTTCATGTTCAGATCCAATCCCACCCCCTCCTCAAACTCCCCCACCCCCTCCACCCATCCAGTTCAACGATGCAAAACCCATCACGTTAATCTCAGAATTAAAGCGGGTTATCCCCCCTCCACCCCCACCCCCTCTCCCCCCACCACCATCTTACACTTCTAATCAGTTCCAGTCAAAGCCCCTTCCCCCCCCTCCTCCACCACCTCCCTTGCCAGCTTCTTCAGGGCCCCCTCCTCTGCACCGTGGCTTTCACCGGAGAAGTGAATCCAGTCACATGAGTGTGAAGAGGCTGCGTTGGGAGCAAGTGGAGAACTCCGAGGGAACCATCTGGGGTCAGGTCTGTGAACCAGCATTGAGCCACTGGGCTTTGCTCTTCTGCCCTGTTTAATCCTTCAAACAGTGAGACCATGGAGTGTGTAGAGATTGAAGTGGTTTGGTCCTAAAGTTGGGAAGAGATAAATGTGGGGCAATATCTGTGGGGATCTTTGGGACTAATAGGCTGTATCTACAGTTTGCTGTTTATTTCCTCGATTAAGGCATTGGAGAGGCCAAATTTGGAGTACTGTGTACAGTTTTGGTCACCAAATTATAGGAAAGATATAAACAAAATAGAGAGAGTGCAGAGAAGGTTCACGAGAATGTTGACAGGATTTCAAGGTTTGAGTTACAGAGAAAGGTTGTGCAGACTAGGGCTTTTTTCTCTGGAGCATAGAAGATTGAAGGGGGACTTGATAGAGATGTTTAAGATTTTAAAAGGGACAGACAGAGTAAATGTGGATAGGCTTTTTCAATTAAGAGTGGGGGAGATTCAAACTAGAGGGCATGGTTTAAGATTGAAGGGGGAAAATTATAAGGGGAACATGAGGGGAAATTTCTTGATGCAAAGGGTGGTAGGGATGTGGAATGAGCTTCCGACAGACGTGGTCGAGGCGGGATCATTGGTTACATTTAAGGAAAGACTGGATAGTTACATGGAGAGAGGACTGGAGGGGTATGGACCGGGTGCTGGTCAGTGGGACTAGGAGGGTGGGAATTTGTTACGGCATGGACTAGCAGGGCCGAACTGGCTTGTTCTGTGCTGTAAGTGGTTATATGGTTATATGGTTAAAAGAAATGTGCTTCCCTGCGTTAACTTGTGCAGAGTGGTGTTACAGGCTCAATGACACAAACATTAGCCTCTGTTGTGAAAGGGAGCACTGGGAACTCATCGTTATGTTCACAGCAAGGATTTCTGTGTTATGCCTTAATGATATGCAGCCATCTAATGCCCACAAATCATTTTCCTTTGTACTCAGTTTGGAGAAGACTCAGATTATGACAAGTTGAGTGATATGGTGAAGTACTTGGATCTGGAGTTGCACTTTGGGACCCAGAAACCAAACAGTAAGTGTTTTGCACACTCCATGAATGTTGACATATCCTTGGTGTATATTAACCTCAATGTGATCGAGCAGATTTTCTCTGTGGTGAGTCAATTCATTGTGTTTTAACAATCTCATTTCTAAAAGTAGTTGTTGTTGCATCATTGACACAGGTGTTGACCTGGTGAATCATTTGGTTCCAGTCGCAACATTTATCCTTCTTCTCTCATTTTCTATGCAGAAGCAAATTTTGTTCCCGAAACTTTTAAGAAGAAAGATGTGATAGAAGTGTTGTCCCGTAAAAAGGCCTACAACACATGTAAGTAACCTGCTACCATGACACTTCCCTTCAGGTAAATCATCGTTCCCTCCCTCCTATGAAGAGAAACATTCTTTGCATGGATCTGGGTCCCAGAGAAGAGGCTGGAATGTGGACCAGTCATAAGTCCCAAACTCCAGCTACCTACTAAACCTCGGTCTCCAGATGTGGGTGAAAATGGGAAGCAAGTGGAGAAATGAAGCATGAGGTTGTGGTGATACAGGTAGAGCCACAGTCCTGGTATTGATCCCAACCTTCCGTGAGGCTCCTGTGCTCAGAGTTTCCACCCAAATACAAAGTCAATATTAATTGGATGCAAAGTGTTAATCCTCATGTGGGTTGTGATAGGAGGAAGTCGATAGGAAATACAAGGACATGTCTCTATGAGGAGGGCTTGAAGGAGATCTGAGAAATGAAATGTACTTCTGAAGTACAGTCACTTTTATTCCGGAGAAAATGCAGCGGGCTCCTTCAGCACCAATGTAATAAAGATCCATTTGTTTTCACAATGTTGGCCAATGTATAAATGAGGATCTTGGTGAAAATGTTGACCTTGGTGCAGAGGTTATTTTCACTCCTCTTCAGTGCTAGAGCTGTGAGATTGTTTCCATCCACGAGTCCAAATGATGCCCCTCTTGCAGTGCTCCACTGAAGAGTCAGGCCACACCTTTTTTAGTGAGTTGAAAATGGAACCTGTGAATTAGAGGCAGGTCTACGACTGAACCCTTGATGGGAAGGAGCAGTGTGTTTGTGGTACTCGCATAGAGATATGCTGGGGGTGAATCGGTGGGGGGGGGGTGGTGGGGAATTACTGACAGAGGGAAGGAGACCAGGTGCTGAGAATATTAATGTAAAGGGAAAGTGGAGAGGGAGAGATGAAGGAGCCTACAAAAGTAGGAAGAGCTGGGTTGAAGAAGAATAATGGTACAATGTTGGGAGAGGACAAGGACTGGGAGGCCTGCCGATCCTACACCTGGTGGTCAGCATTCCTTCAGATACCCGCACGGTGCCAGTGGCTCGGTAAACTGTCTCCCTCTTTTGCACTGATTGATTCTCCTGTACCTTTATTCCTAATAGCTATTCTCATCGCCCACCTGAAGCTCTCGGCTCTGGAGCTCCGCCAGATCCTCATGACAATGGAGAATGATCGACTGGAGCCCTCTCACATTAAACAGTTGCTGCTCTATGCCCCTGATGAGGAAGAGCTGAAGAACTTTAAGCGGCATTCAGACGATCCCAGTAAACTGAGCGAGCCAGACCAATTTGCCCTGCAGGTAGGTTGCAGAGACT
This sequence comes from Narcine bancroftii, assembly GCF_036971445.1. Classification (NCBI taxonomy): domain Eukaryota; kingdom Metazoa; phylum Chordata; class Chondrichthyes; order Torpediniformes; family Narcinidae; genus Narcine; species Narcine bancroftii. The sequence goes on along the minus strand of NC_091471.1, from coordinate 276,943,553 downwards.
TTGTCCTATTTCTGTGGTCATCCACAATGTGGCCTTTGGTTCCCAGTGAGAGGGGAAAAACAGAAAAAAAATAGGCCCCTCATAAAAGATGTTCAGAGGTGAGGGGTGGGTGAGTGTGGGTGAGGGTGGGTGAGGGGTGGCTGGGTGAGGGGTGGGTGAGAAATGGCAGGGTGAGGGATGAGTGAGAGGTGGCAGGGTGAGGGGTGGGTGAGTGGTGGTAGGGTGAGGGTAGGTGAGGGTGCATTATTCCATGTTCCATCATGTTTAATGTGAAGGGAGGAACAGAGGGAAATATGCGGGGTGAAAATTTATTCTCCACAGACAGTGGTGGGTGCCTGAATTGGGCGTTGGGGGCAGTGCTAGAAAAAATGCAATAAGTAACATTTAAGAGGCTGCTAGATAGATTCAGATATGTAAAAATGGAGTGATAGGGAACATGTGCAGGCAAAAGAGAATCCATTTAACATGGCATGGGGCAGACACTGGGGCCAAAGGGCATTCCCCTGTTCCATACTGTTCAATGTTGTACCACGTGACCACACCACGACATGAGGGCCAACTTCCAGGGATAGCCATGCTGCTTCATGGGTATCGCCATTATGCTCCCAGATTACGAGTCAGCATGGGCCAGACTACGAACTGATAAGACAAGATGGTGTCTGGCCAAGAAAAAGGGATACTTTAAGTAAGATCAAATTATTGAATTTGAGCGAGATGATTGATTTCAGTGACGAAAGAAAGTTTTATTCATGGTTTTCTCAATTTATGGAGAATTTGAAAATTATTTAGCAAGAATTATGAAATAAGGATAAGAGGGCAAAGGATAAAGCCTTATGCTATGTTACCCAGCGATAATGGAAATTGTACTATCAGATGATAATTTTTAATAGATTATAACAGGCATTAGATATTGTGGGAAATCTGCCCTTTAATAGGGTGAATTATTAAGAAGGAACTATTTGGAATGAGGTGATGGTAAATTTGTTTTGAAGGGAAGGGTGTTGGAGTCCATTGTCCGCTGTTCATGGGCTCATTGTGGCAATGAGCCACGTCCCATATGAAGAGGGGGAGGTGGTGCTATATCTCTAAGTGCCAATGGGGGGGTCTTTTCTTTTTCTTTCTCTTTTTCTCATGGTTTCGGGGGGATTGAGTGGTTGGGGGAGTTTCTTTTTTCTTTTCCTTTTTCTCTTTTTCTTTTTTTTCTTTTCTATTTGTAAAAGCAATGTGTGATTAATTGGGAATGAAATATATGTAATGTAATTGATTGTATGGCATATATAAATAAAATATTAAAGAGTGTTACAAAACAATATGATGGTCCCATTCCCCCTCACGATCAACAGCCATATTTGCCCTGCTTCCCCGCACCGCGCCACCCCACACCCCATGCCCCTCCCATCAACCCAATCAACACGTGGTCTCTCTACTCTCCGTTTTGATCCCCACCATTGTTCACGAACCTCACCCCCATCTATAAACCAGTCACTACAAAAAGCAGGCGATACATTGTAGAGGACAGGGCGTTTATTAAAGCAGAGGTCCAGCGACTCCTGAATGAAGGGCTCATAGAGCCCAGTACCAGCCCATGGTGATGGTCAAGGCTGGGAGTAAACACAGGATGGTGATGACTATAGCCAGACTGTTAACTGCTATACACAGCTGGATGCTTATCCCCTCCCTCGCATTGCCGACATGGTCAATCAAATTGCTCCATAAAATGTGTTCTCCACAATCGACCAGAAATCTGCCTACCACCAGCTCCCCACCCGTCCTGATCAGCCCACCCTTCACCCTCACCTGCCCATCACCCTCTCCACCATCACCTTTCCCACCCTCAGCCACCCCTTACCCTGTCACCCTCACTCTTCCCATCCTCACCCCACCCTTCACCCTGTCACTCTCACCCTCCCCACACTTTCCCTTACCCTTCCTACCCCTCAACCTTCCCAGCCTCCCCTCGCTACTCTCACCCTTTCCCTCCCCACCACTCTCCACACCCTTTATCCACCCCACTCCTCACCCTCCCCATCCACACCCTTCACCTTTCTCACCAAAGCCCACCCTCTGAGACTGCTGCACTCACAGATTCCCTTCTGTGGTCTGGGCATCACAGGATAAAGTCCTATAAAGGCAAATGGGGTTAGGTTTTGATGTGAAAGAGGTCAACATGGACCACGTGGGCTGAAGGGCCTAGATCTGTTTTATGTCAGTCTGTCTCAATGACACCATGCAAAATAATCCATGGTGCGGAAAAGGAATTATGTTACAGGTCACCCATGATCTAACTGTAAGGTACATGTGCCATGTTGTGCAGGTTATAACTCTGTTGTCTGCCATTCTGTGATCCTCCACTTCCCATTGTGATAGTCGGCCCACACTATCAAGACAAAATACACAGGAGAACAATAGAGCATACAATGCAGGTTCATTAAATTACACTAGTGGGTGTGAGTAATCAGGTAAACAATGTCATCTTTGTTAGTATCGACCTTCACTCAAAGATCACAGTGATTTGGTACAGTATTTATGGTATATTTTGGCAGGCAGAATACTTCTCACAAGTTGATAAACCAGTTTTTTTGTATTTGTTTGAGGTACATTGTTTCAGTTCCTTATTTGTCACAGTGGTTCTTAAGAAATGTAAATCACTGACATCAAACAATTACATATTTTAACAGTTAATCCTGCTTAAGTTTTCATGTCTTTACACATTTGAGGTAATGTCTAGAGGTTTTGCCTTCAATATATATTGAACATCCATGCTCTGTGTACTTTTGCATTACGATTTAATTATCAAATGCTAATTATTAGTCTGGAAAGTTAATTGAATATTTAAAACACACAAAACAAAGGAACCCTCTCTTTAATGCACACAAACCAAAGGGGTTTCCTCTGGCGTCTGTCGGTGAGGCACGATGATTCTGTCTTTTGTAGTCACTTTAACAGATCGCTTATCAGCCAGTCATTAATGTCAGACTGTTTATCAATGCAAACTGTTAGTTTAAACGCAAATTTAGCTGTCTGGAAAGGCCAACGAGTCTGCTTCCAGTAAACATGAACTGTGATTGTTTCTGTTAGTTTAAGGCAAAGAAATCCTTTAATAATAAAGACAAAATCAATGGTGCTTTTCCTTAATAATTGCTGTTTCTGGATGTCTTAACACAGTGGCCTGGCAATTTTTAAAAAACTGTGGTACAACTCTATACTAATTCTAACTAAGATTGAACTAAAATCTAAAATTAACTAAGATCTGGACTAATATTTAGCTAATTAATCCACAGGACTACTTTTACACTCTCAAATGACAATGTTTCTGACATGGAAGTTTGGAGTTATGGACATATCTCAGAATCCCTGTGTGACACAGTGGTGTCTGACTTGTAAAGAACAGTTCTCCTGCTTAGAATAAGTTGATTGGATGCCATTCCTGTGCTCCAGTTTTTCTGGGGTCTGAAGCCAGGTCCCAAGGGTCCCCAACAATTATGTGTTGACCTGCAGTTCTATCCACCAGCACACTTTTCTGATAATCTTTGATGTTATCTCAATGATTTTATTTTCGTGATGAGGCTACATTATATGCTACATTGAACCTGGTCTCTGTCATGATAACTTTGCCTCATACAGCATCATGTCTGATGGAGAGGGAAAGTAGCAAATTATTTCACTGTAGGAGATAAACAGCCCATCTCAGAGCTGAATTTTAAGGTAATTCCTAAAAGAAATTGTAGACAAAAGCGATGGAATTTCAAAGATTTAAGGAAAAGAAAACTGGATGGATTCATTCATAGAGTAGGCTTAGAAGGAAATGATCCAAAGGCAGTCAGATGGAACTAGTGTGGGTGGGACATTCTGGTCAGCTTGGGCTAGTTGGACAGAAGGGCCTGTTTCCACACTGCATGACTGAAGAGTATTCCCCTGACTACCTGCTGCAGTATCCTCAGCAGGTATTAGCTGCATCAGGAAAGCAGAGGGAAATGTGCTTAACATCTTTGACCAAAAATCGTCCTTCATTCAATGTTCACGAGAGACCTTTCTTTCTGCGTCCTTGGGTGTGCAGATGCTGTCAGTGAAGGAGTACAAAATCAGACTGAGGAGCTTGCATTTCAAGGTCACACTGCAAGAGAAGACCGAGGAGATTAAGGCTGGACTGCAGTGCATCTACAAGGCCTCAGTTGAGCTGAAAAGTGGCAAGAAACTGGCAAAGATTCTGGAGGTAGGAAAACAATTTTGGCAACTGAATAGGCTGCAGTGAATCTCCCTTCTGCTTGCAATGCAACAATAGAGCTTCTGCAAACCATGCCCTTGTATGGCCTGCAGCTCTGCCACGTCAGTGTAGTGTGGCTGGTATGATTCACCACGCTTGTCAGGACTTGTGCCCATGATGCTGAAGGCAGTTTGGTGTAAAACAGGACTGAGGCATTGTTAGAGCATCCTGTCTTTTAGATAAAGTGCTAAACCAAGCTTTATCTAATAACTGTTCTCTTGAGTAGACGTAAATAATTCCTATAGGATTATTTCACAGGGTCAGGGAATGATGACAGCATGGAAGGAGGCCATCTGGTGCATCAAATCCATATCAGCTCTGTGTAAGCTCTTCCCTGTCCTGAACGTATAACTGAGTAGATGTTCTCCTTTCAACTGCTCTTTGGATATAATGATCAAATCTGCCTCCTGGTGTTATGTAAAAAATATTTTCTTCCTTGTAACTTTTGGCATGGAGCTGGAATTGGACGAACTCCGAATGATTCGGGAGGCAGAAGGGGTGATAGACAGGAGTTACAGGGACACTCTCACAGCTAGGGGTAGGAGGAGGGTAGATGTGTGACAGTCAGAAGAGGAAAAAAGAGCAGGCAGGCAATGCAGGGCACCCCTGTGGCCATTCCCCTCAATAACAAGTGCAATATTTTGGATTATGTTGGGGGGGGGGGAACTTACCTGGGCCAAGCCACAGAGATCAGGTCTCTGGCATGGTGTCTGGTCCTGTGGCTAAGAAAGGAATGGACAAGAAGAGACAAGTTGTAGTGATAGGGGATTTCATAGTTATGGGGACAGATAAAAGGTTCTGTGGAGGAGATCGAGTATCCCGGATGGTATGTGCCTCCCTGGTTGCAGGATCACATCGAGTTCACGGCATTCTCAGGAGGGTGGGTGAACAGCCAGATGCCGTGGTCCATGTAGGGACAAATGACGTGTATAGGAAGGGTGAGGAGGTCCTGCAATGAGAGGTCAGGAGTTAGGCACTAGGTTGAAGGACAGGACCTCCAAGGTTATGATCTTAGGATTGGTACCCATGCCACATGCTAGTGAGGTTAATGCAGCTTAACACATAGCTAGAGTCATGGTGCAGTGGGGGGGGGGGGGGGCTTCAGGTTTCTGGATCATTAGGCTCTTCCAGGGTGGGACTGTTCTGACAGGACTGTTTGCATCTGAACTGGAAGGGGACTAATATCCTTGTGGGAAGGTTTGGTAGTGTTAATCTGATGGGTTTAAACTAGATTTGCAGGGGGAGGGGAGCCAGAGTGTTAGAGCAGATAGAGGAGTGGAGGAGGGAAAAGGTGACATGAAAATTATGAAAATTAGAAGTCAATGGGTTGTACGTGGTACGAATGTTCTCAGGTGCCATCTATTTCAATGCAAGGAGTATTGGAGGAAAGGCAGATGAACAAAGCATGGATTGAGACTGGAATTATGCCATTGTGGCTATTAATGAAACTTTGTTGCAGAAGGGGCAGGACTAGCAGCTCCAGGCTTCTGCTGCTTTAGATACGATAGAATGGATGGGTTGAAAGGAGGAGGAGTGGCATTGCTCATCAGGGAAAATATCACAGCTGTGCTCAGGCAGCACATCCCAGAGGGTTCATCTACTGAGGCTATATGGATGAAGATGAAGAATGGGAAAGGTATTTTAGACCACCCAATAGTCAGCAAGAATTGGAGGAGAAAATCTGTAGAGAGACAGCAGTCAGCTACAGGAAACATGAGGTTATGATAATAGGAGATTTTAACTTTCCGCATATTGGCTGGGACTCCCATACTCTAAAAGGGCTGGATGGCTTGGAGTTGGTCAAATTTGTTCAAGAAAGTTTTCTAAATCAATATATAGAGGTACCAACTAGACAGAGTTGGTACCTTTATATATTGATTCAGAAAACTACTGGATCTCCTATTAGGGAACAAGACAGGACAGGTAACAGAAGTATGTGTTGGGAAACATTTTGGGTCCAATGATCATAATGCCATTAGTTTCAAGTTAATTATGGAGAAGGATGGATCTGGGCCTCAGGTTGAGATTCTAAATTAGGGAAAGGTGAATTTTGAGGAAATGAGGAAGGATCTAGAATGTGCAGACTGGGATGTTGTTTTTGGGCAAGGATGTGCGAGGTAAGTGGAGGACCTTCAAAGGTGAAATTTGGAGACTACAGAGTTTGTATGTTCCTGTCAGGATTAAAGGCAAAGTATAGGGAACCATTGTTTTTGAGGGATATTAGGGATCTACAAGAAAAACATCAAGAAAGAAACCAGGATGTTGAAAGAAGACATGAGGTTGCTTTGGCAGACAATGTGAAGAAAAAAGATTTGAAAGAGGTTCAGTGAATCCCCAATTTTACATGCCCTGATTTAATGCCAATTCAGTTATAACACAGAGTCATTGGACCCCGATATATACAAGGTATGCGCCGCTTAATATCCGCGTTGCTTTCTTTGAGATAGGAGATTAAGTGACCCCATTTTAGAAAATGCAGTAGCAGGGTTGGCCCAACCTATGGCACATGCACCAAAAGTGGGGCATAATGAAAAGTGGAGTGTCTAAATGATTAAGGTAAGTAATGTTTATCTTATTTTTGTAAGATGACCTGCATACTCAGAGGATCAAACATGGTGGGGAAATCATGCAACATCTTAAAAATGACTCTTGAGTGTACAAACTTTGTGGAGACACTCTAAGTGAGAGTGAAATACTGGGGATGAAAGGCGTTTGGACACTGAAGTCACAACAAACACCTAACATGCGCCTCACTGAAACCATTTTGGCAAACCTGGCAATCAGAAGGTTTGTGCAATGCGGTTTGGGTTCAACAGACACGGACACTGAATCAGGCTGGAGCCTGAAAGTAGGTTCCACCCCCCACCCACCCAGTGGATTACAGTTCCCCGTTTCTCACCCACTCACTCACAGCAGGTCCATGGATGGGTACATGGATGGGAGAAGTATGGAAGGCTATGGACTGGGTGTAGGTCAGTGGAACTAGGCAAAAAAATGGTCTGGCACAGATTAGAAGGGCCAAAGGGTCTTGTTTCTGTGCTGTAATGTTCTATGGTTCTGTGTTCATTATCCGCTGGTTCTGCACCCTTTCACCAATGGAAATAGTTTCTCTCTACCCTCTGAATACTTCATAATTCCAAAATATTCAAGCTCATTATCACACAGCCTCTTCTGTTTCAAAGATATCAAACCTGCCTTCTTTTCTGCACAGTTGGGACCACATTATTACAGTACCAGCAACCTGGGCTCAAATCCACTGCTACCCATAGGTACGTTCTCCCCATAGCTGCATGTGTTTCCTCTGGGTGCTCCGGTTTCCTCCCACATTTCAAATACCTACGGGGTTAGTCGGTTAATCTGTCTAATGGGTGTAATTAGGCGTTGTGGGTCAAGGGCCAGAAGGGATTTCTAAATTACAAATTAAATTAAATTTTAAAATTCTCCCATCCTTCCACAAAGCTAAAGTCTGCCGTCCATCATGCCATTTTAGGAAACCTTTTCTCTATAGAAGGACAGTAAATCCTTCCTTGTCTATGAGCGTCTATGCACTCCATCTGAACCAGTGTTTTATAAAGATTTATTATAACATTCTTGCTTTGGCATCTATGTCTGTGCTTCTAAAACTCAGGCTGATAAATGCTTTTATAATTTTTCAATCTGCTCTGCTGCTTTTAATGGACTATGCACATATCTTGTTAGAGTGGGATGGTTGGCGTAGCGGTTAGTGCAATGCTGTTACAGCGCCAACAATTGGGACCGGGGTTCGAATCCCACACCATCTGTAAGGTGTTTGTACATTCTCCTCATCTGCATGGGTTTGAGGCCTTGAGGTTCCAGTTTCCTCCCACTATTCAAAACATACCGAGGTGGGAGGGGGGGAGGTTAATTTGGTGTAAATTGGGCGACACGGGCTCATGGGTTGAAAGGGCCTGTTCCTGTGCTGTATGTCTAAATTTAAATTTAAATCTAATATCTCAGACTCCATGGTTTGACCTGCTGAGTTTCTCCAGCATTGTGTGTTTTTACTTCAACCACGGTGTCTGCAGACTTTGTGTTTTCCTTCTCGGCTCCTATGCTCCTTTTAGAATTGTACCTTCTGTTTATAATCACCTTTACTCTTTCATCCTACCCAGATATAATCTTCTGTGTTCCTCAGCATGAAATAAGTCTGTCTACATCAGCCTCTGGCCTTCTCGCACCTTACTAAAGCTGCTAGGGTTTGTATCATCTGCAGATTGAGATATTTTTCCCTGACCATTCAATTGTTATTAAATATTAAAGAAATCAATGATTCTGTTATCTATCCCTAAGGAGATTCCCTGCACACTTTTTTCCACTCCTAAAACACCCCTTTTCCATGACCACACCAATGCTTCTCCATGCTTAGACCTCATTCACCCATAAATGGTTATAGGCGAGAGTATGCAACCATTTCCTCCCTTACTTCCTGCAGTAACGTAGCACTTATCCCTTTGGATCAGCAAATTAGTCTGCTTTCAATACTGCAAGACTTTCTCATTGCTATGTGTTAACCCTTCAGGATCTCACCCACAACCTCCTCCACAAAGACTCCAGCATCACCTCGTTTGACGGAGCCTCAGGTCATCTGTTGCATGAGTGAATTCCTTTTTTAAAAGATTTAGACATACAGCACAATAACGGGCCATTTCAGCCCACGAGTCAGTGCCTCCCAATTTACACCCAATTGACCTACACCCCAGGTATGTTTTGAAGGGTAGGAGCCCCCGAAGAAAACCCACACAGACTTGGGGAGAATGTGGGATTTGAACCCCTGTCTGGTCCCAATCACTGATGCTGTAAAGGTGTTGTGCTAACCGTTATGCCAACTATGCCACCCTTCTCTGCTTTCTGATCAGCTCTGTCCATCCTCTTCAAATTTCTAGGTCCATAGGATATTTTTGGATCCTTTTACATTTGGTGCTGGTCTTTACTTGCTCACTCTTCACCTGTCTGCACAGTATTGAAAGTAACCTCTCTGGCTTCTACTTTGGCCCATAGACCCATAGACCACTACACCACAGAATCAGGCCCTTTGGTTCATCTAATGCAGTGGCTTTCTGACTTTCTTTCCACTCACACACCACTTTAAATATTCCCTATGCCATAGGTGCTCTGAAATTAGTAAGGGATTGTTTAAGGTGTTATCTGAGTGGAAAGAAAAAGTTTGAAAACCACTGATCTAGTGTATGCCAAACTATTTATGCCACCCAGTCCCCCTGACATGCACCCGGATGATAGCCTTCCATTCCCCTAGCCAATCTTCTCTTAGATGTTGAAATCAAACCCACGTCCATCACCTCCACTGGCACCTTGTTTCACACTCTCACCACCCTCTGAATAAAGAGGCTCCTCCTCATGTTCCCCTCAAACATTTCACCTTTAACCCTTAACACATGTCCTCCATTTCTTGCCTCACCCATCCTCAATGGAAAAAGTCTATTTGCATTTACCCTATCTATGCCCCTCATAATTTTGTGTACCTCGACCAAATCTCCCCTCATTTTCTGATGCTCCATAACCTTTCCCTATAACTCAATTTTTCAAGACCCAGCAACATCCTTGTAAATCTTTCAATCGTTTGGTATCTTTCCTGTAGTTAGACCCAGCAACATCCTTGTAAATCTTTCAATCGTTTGGTATCTTTCCTGTAGTTAGGTGACAAAAATATGCACATAATACTCCAAATTTAGCCACACTAATATCTTACAATTTCAACATAACATCCCAACTCAGATATTCAATACTTTGATTTATGAATGCCAATGCAAAGTTTCCTCTATGACCTTACCTACCCGTAGTGCTACTTTCAGGGAATTACATATCTGTATCCCCAGATCCCTCTTCTGCCACACTCTGTAGTTCCCTACTGTTTACTGTGTAATCTATCCTTGTTATTCCTCCCAAACTGCAACACCTCACACTTGTCTGGATTAAATTCCATCTGCCAATTTACAGCTCATTTTTCCAGCTGGTCTAGATCCCTCTGAAAGCTGTGAAAGCCTTCCTCGCTGATCACTATACCTAAAATATTAGTGTCATCTGCAAATTTGCTGATCCCATTTACCACATTACTATTTCATCCTGGATGCTAAGCGACTGAACCATCTTGATCTCCCATATGGGACTTTGTCAAAGGCCTTACTATTGCTCCTTCTTTCTCCTCCTCTCATTCTTTCTTTTCACTCTTTTTCTCTCTCACTCTCTTATCTTTCTCTTTCATTCTTTCATTTTCATTCTTTCTCTCTCCCTCTGACCACACATCAGCCTTTCTGCTATCGCTGTCAGTAAATCATTTGTGTATTTATGTCAGTGGAATCTATTTCTTCCATTGTGTAAGCGAGTGAGTTTACCTTTATGAGTTTCGAAAAACAAATTGCTGGGGGATCTGCATGTTCAGGCAGCATCTGTGGAAGGAAAGCGTGAGCTGATGTTTCAAGTCTTGACTCAGCTGACAGTGGAGATTGAAGTTAGCCTGTATAAAGAGCGGAGGAGGGTCAGTAGTTGACCAAGTGATGTGAATGACAGGTGGAGAGGGGTGGGAGCCAAAAGCAGGAGGGTGAAAGGTGGTCAACAAACAGAGTGGGAGTGGAGGAGTCACGTGATGGAGTAGTGGCCGGTAGGGGAATTCCAGCCCTCTCCAGAAAAGTAAAAAAAAAAGGGTAGAGAAAAAACAGTCACTAACACAGAAACCATAACAAATTGAAAGTGAAAGTGTGGAGAAAATGGCAGCAAAGAAAGAAAAACCAAAAACAACAGGAAGAAAAGAAGAAGGAAGGACGTCGGAGGAGGAAGGTGAAGGCCTTACCGGTACAGGAGGCTTGCCGTGGAGAGAGAAGCCTGCTCCCTGAGGTCAGTGGAAACCCCGAACTCAGGACTACAAAGATGGCTCACGGAGCCAAACAAAAGCGCGCAACTGCGCATGCGCGAATCCTCGTGCATGCGCGATGCACAAGACAAAAACAACACCGACAGGAGGGGGGACCAGCTGAGGAGTAAATCTCCACAGCTGAAACAGACAAGTATAACACGACAGCAAGACTCTCAACAGGAAAACATAGAAAATAATGGGAACAAGAAGGAAGAGAATAAAAATAGGAAATCAAAGAAACAACAGATGACCAACCCAGAGGAAGAAGACCAACACCAAGACACTTTTAATAAAAATAAGAAGAACAAGAATACCCAACAAAATAAAACAAACAACCCAACAAGAAAACCAGAAGGGACAGAGGTAAAGGACACAGACACTGGAGTGGACTCAGAAGAAGAGGAGGAAGAACACAGAGAAATGGAAGATGAAGGGAAGGGCAAGTACATGGATATATTTTTTTTAAAAGAATATATGGAAACAGTAAAAGAATGGCAGTCACAAGAATTCAGTGAAATAAAAAGAAGAATAAAAAGTACACAAGAAAAAGTGAATAGATTAGAGATGATCATGACAGATATAGGAAAAAGAGTAGACAAGGTGGAAGAACGAGAAACAGCCATAGAAATGGAAGTAGATGACTTAAAAAAGAAATTAGAAGAATCTGATAAAAAAAGTTAAAGAAACACAGGAGCTGTTAGCTCAGAAGATAGATATAATGGAAAATTATAATAGGAGAAACAATATAAAGATAGTGGGCCTTAAGGAAGATGAAGAAGGCAAAGATATGAAAGAATTTATAAAAGAATGGATCCCCAGGGTTCTAGGAAGACCAGAATTACTGGAAGAAATTGAAATAGAAAGGGCACACAGAACATTAGCCCCTAAACCACAACCACAACAAAAACCAAGATCCATTCGAGTAAAATTCCTAAGATATACAACAAGAGAAAATATATTGGAGAAGGCAATGAAAAAAATAAGAGAAGACAAAAAAAACCACTGGAATACAAAGGTCAAAAATTTTTTTTTCTATCCAGATATAAGTTTTGAACTCCTGAAGAAGAGGAAGGAGTTTAATGCAGCAAAAACGACCCTATGGAAAAAAGGTTATCTTCTCTTTTTCTTTGGCTTGGCTTCGCGGACGAAGATTTATGGAGGGGGTAAAAAGTCCACGTCAGCTGCAGGCTCGTTTGTGGCTGACCAGTCCGATGCGGGACAGGCAGACACGATTGCAGCGGTTGCAAGGGAAAATTGGTTGGTTGGGGTTGGGTGTTGGGTTTTTCCTCCTTTGCCTTTTGTCAGTGAGGTGGGCTCTGCGGTCTTCTTCAAAGGAGGCTGCTGCCCGCCAAACTGTGAGGCACCAAGATGCACGGTTTGAGGCGTTATCAGCCCACTGGCGGTGGTCAATGTGGCAGGCACCAAGAGATTTCTTTAGGCAGTCCTTGTACCTTTTCTTTGGTGCACCTCTGTCACGGTGGCCAGTGGAGAGCTCGCCATATAATACGATCTTGGGAAGGCGATGGTCCTCCATTCTGGAGACGTGACCCATCCAGCGCAGCTGGATCTTCAGCAGCGTGGACTCGATGCTGTCGACCTCTGCCATCTCGAGTACCTCGACGTTAGGGGTGTGAGCGCTCCAATGGATGTTGAGGATGGAGCGGAGACAACGCTGGTGGAAGCGTTCTAGGAGCCGTAGGTGGTGCCGGTAGAGGACCCATGATTCGGAGCCGAACAGGAGTGTGGGTATGACAACGGCTCTGTATACGCTTATCTTTGTGAGGTTTTTCAGTTGGTTGTTTTTCCAGACTCTTTTGTGTAGTCTTCCAAAGGCGCTATTTGCCTTGGCGAGTCTGTTGTCTATCTCATTGTCGATCCTTGCATCTGATGAAATGGTGCAGCCGAGATAGGTAAACTGGTTGACCGTTTTGAGTTTTGTGTGCCCGATGGAGATGTGGGGGGGCTGGTAGTCATGGTGGGGAGCTGGCTGATGGAGGACCTCAGTTTTCTTCAGGCTGACTTCCAGGCCAAACATTTTGGCAGTTTCCGCAAAGCAGGACGTCAAGCGCTGAAGAGCTGGCTCTGAATGGGCAACTAAAGCGGCATCATCTGCAAAGAGTAGTTCACGGACAAGTTTCTCTTGTGTCTTGGTGTGAGCTTGCAGGCGCCTCAGATTGAAGAGACTGCCATCCGTGCGGTACCGGATGTAAACAGCGTCTTCATTGTTGGGGTCTTTCATGGCTTGGTTCAGCATCATGCTGAAGAAGATTGAAAAGAGGGTTGGTGCGAGAACACAGCCTTGCTTCACGCCATTGTTAATGGAGAAGGGTTCAGAGAGCTCATTGCTGTATCTGACCCGACCTTGTTGGTTTTCGTGCAGTTGGATAATCATGTTGAGGAACTTTGGGGGACATCCGATGCGCTCTAGTATTTGCCAAAGCCCTTTCCTGCTCACGGTGTCGAAGGCTTTGGTGAGGTCAACAAAGGTGATGTAGAGTCCTTTGTTTTGTTCTCTGCACTTTTCTTGGAGCTGTCTGAGGGCAAAGACCATGTCAGTGGTTCCTCTGTTTGCGCGAAAGCCGCACTGTGATTCTGGGAGAATATTCTCAGCGACACTAGGTATTATTCTATTTAGTAGAATCCTAGCGAAGATTTTGCCTGCAATGGAGAGCAACGTGATTCCCCTGTAGTTTGAGCAGTCTGATTTCTCGCCTTTGTTTTTGTACAGGGTGATGATGGTGGCATCACGAAGATCCTGAGGCAGTTTACCTTGGTCCCAACAAAGCTTGAAAAACTCATGCAGTTTGGCATGCAGAGTTTTGCCGCCAGCCTTCCAGACTTCTGGGGGGATTCCATCCATACCTGCTGCTTTGCCACTTTTCAGTTGTTCGATGCCTTATATGTCTCATCCAGGGTGGGAACCTCATCCAGCTCTAGCCTTAGGGGCTGTTGAGGGAGCTGGAGCAGGGCGGAATCTTGGACTGAGCGGTTGGTACTGAAAAGAGATTGGAAGTGTTCTGACCATCGGTTGAGGATGGAGATCTTGTCGCTGAGGAGGACTTTGCCGTCTGAGCTGCGCAGCGGGCTTTGGACTTGGGGTGAGGGGCCGTGCACAGCCTTTAGAGCCTCGTAGAAACCCCTGAAGTCGCCAATGTCCGCGCTGAGCTGTGTTCGTTTGGCGAGGCTAGTCCACCACTCATTTTGGATCTCCCGGAGTTTGCGCTGAAGATGGCTGCATGCGCGACGGAAGGCTTGTTTCTTCTCTGGACAGGACGGCTTTGTAAGGTGAGCCTGGTGGGCAGCTCGCTTCTTTGCCAGCAGCTCCTGGATTTCCTGGCTGTTTTCGTCAAACCAGTCCTTGTTTTTCCTGGAGGAGAAGCCCAGTACCTCTTCAGTGGATTGCAGTATGGTAGTCTTCAACTGATCCCAGAGGGTTTCAGGGGACGGGTCCGTGAGGCGGGTTGCAACGTTGAGCTTTGCTTTGAGGTTTGCCTGGAAGTTTCCTCTCGCTTCGTCTGACTGCAGTTTTCCAACATTGAACCTCTTTCTGGGGGCTTTATTGTTCCTGGGCTTTGGCTTGAAGTGAAGGTTGAGCTTGCAGCGAACCAGCCGGTGGTCAGTGTGGCATTCCGCGCTAGGCATGACCCTGGTGTGGAGCACATCTTGTTTGTCACTTTCTCGCACCAGGATGTAGTCCAGGAGGTGCCAGTGTTTGGATCGGGGATGCATCCAGGTGGTCTTAAGGCTGTCCCTCTGCTGAAAAAGGGTGTTTGTAATGACAAGCCGCTGTTCTGCGCAGAGCTCCAACAGGAGGCGCCCATTGTCGTTGCACTTGCCGACGCCATACTTGCCCAGGATTCCTGGCCAGGTTTCTGAGTCTTTGCCGACACGAGCGTTGAAGTCGCCCAGGATGACAACCTTGTCGGCTGTAGGGGTACGTTGGATGAGGTTGCGCAGGTCGGTGTAGAACTTGTTCTTTTCTGCTGGTTCCGCCTGGAGGGTTGGAGCATAGACACTGATGAGGGTGATGTGACGCTTGTTTTGAAGTGGGAGTCGCATGAACATGATTCGGTCCGAGAGGCCTGTTGGAAGGTTTTCGAGTTTGGAGGCAATGAAGCTCTTGACCATGAAGCCTACACCAGATAGGCGTCGTTCATCCGAAGGCTTGCCAGACCAGTAGAGTGTGTAGCCCGCGCCGCGTTCTTGGAGGCTGCCTACATCTGCCAGGCGGACTTCACTGAGAGCGGCTATGTCGATGTCAAGTCTGAGGAGTTCATGTGCAATGAGGGCAGACCGACGTTCAGGTCGGTGGCTGTCAGTCTTGTCTAGCATGGTTCTGATGTTCCAGCATGCTAGCTTGAGTTTGTGAGCATCTTTTGAGGGGGAGGACGTGGAGGGGGAGGACGTGGAGGGGGAGGACGTGGAGGGGGAGGACGTGGACCTGTCCTCGGGCCTGCGCAAAGGAGCTTTTAGGTGGAGTGCAGTGCGCGCAGTACTGGCCCCACCCTTTACACCCATGGTTCGTGTGCCGTGGCCAAGCAAGCTGGGACGTGGCAGCGAGGTCCTTGGGTCGTAGGTTTTGTATCGGAGTGGCCTTCTCCTATGCAGGTTTCTTACCCGGGCTGGAGGGGTCTGCCTCCCCTCCTAGGTCGGTCCATACTGCCCGGACCGGGGCCGAGGCCGTCGCAGTTCACCCTGTTCCTGGACTGGGGCCACTGCCTCCCACTCCCTGCCCGGACCGGGGCCTCCGCCTGCCTCACTCGACCGAGGCCGGGGCCGCCGTCTCCCCCTTGCTCCTGCCCGTATCGGGGCCGCCGCCGTCTACCCTTCGCCCGGACCGGGGCCGGGGCCGCTGCTGCTCTCCCTGTGCCCGGACTGGGGCCGCCGTCTCTCCCTTGCTCCTGCCCGGATCGGGGCCGCCGCCGTCTACCCTTCGCCCGGACTGGGGCGAAGGTTATAAATTTATGTTAAAATACCCAGTGGTACTTAAAATAGTTATCCCAGGGCAGCAAAGCAAACTATTCTCGGATCCGGAAAAAACACGAAAATTTGCAGAACAACTACAAAACAGACAGAGTGATGAAGAGATGTAACAAGAACAAAAATGACAACGAATTATATGTGTATGTATATATATATATATATATATATATAAATAGAGTATAAGTAAGAACTAAGAAGGGAAAGAAAGGGAAGAAAGGAAGTAAGGAGGGAATTAAGAGAGTGACCTTTGTTATATATGAAGATTAAAATCCTTTCTGGGGGGGCTGGGTGGGGAAGAATAAAAGTCACTGCGAAATCAGTTGACGCGAGCGGATTCGCAAATCCAAATGGAGAGGGGAGATGTGGTTGCCCGACAAGGGACAAAGGGCAACTCAGAAAGGGAAGGGACTATTGGGGTTAAAGGAATTTTAGATATGAGAATAGTGGAAATATTTTATGTTTTAGAAATGTTGTCTTATAATGTGTTCAAAAAAAGAAAGCCGAAATGGATAAGAAGGGAAGGTGGTGATGAGGAAATGGAAAGGAAAGATAAACAAAATATGAAATGACTATGTTGAACTATATGACTTTAAATATTAATGGAATACATAACCAAATCAAAAGGAAGAAACTGTTAAATTTACTGAAAAAAAGAAAAAAATGATATAGCATTTGTACAAGAAAATTTGTACATCTAACTAAAGTGGAACACAAGAAATTAAAGAGAGATTGGATAGGACATGTAACAGCAGCATTATATAATTCAAATGCCAGAGGAGTAGCTATATTAATTAATAAAAATGTACCAATCAAAATAGAAGAGGAAATAATAGATCCAGCAGGGAGATATGTAATGATAAAATGTCAGATATATTCAGAATTTTGGAACTTACTCAATGTATACTCACCTAATGAAGAAAATCAAAAATTTATGCAAGATATCTTTTTGAAGATAGCAGATATGCAAGGGAACATTCTAATAGGAGGGGATTTTAACCTTAATTTGGACTCAAACATGGATAAAACTGGGAAAAAAAAACTAACAGAAAGAACAAAGTAACCAAATTTATAATTAAATCGATCCAAGAAATGCAACTTTTGGATATATGGAGGAAACAACACCCAAAGGAAAAGGAATATTCTTATTATTCGGGTAGACATAAAACATACTCAAGGATAGACCTATTCCTGTTATCAGCCCACATTCAAGGGAGAGTTAGGAAAATGGAATATAAAGCTAGACTATTATCGGATCACTCACCCCTGTTATTGGCAATAGAGCTAGAGGACATCCCACCAAGAATGTATAGATGGAGATTAAACTCCATGCTAATTAAAAGACAGGATTTTAGAGAATTAATTGAACGACAAATTAAAATGTACTTTGAAATAAATACGGAATCAGTGAAAGATAAGTTTATACTATGGGACGCAATGAAAGCGTTCATCAGAGGGCAAATAATAAGTTATGTAACTAGATGAAGAAGGACTATAATCGGGAAACAGAACAGTTGGAAAGGGAAATAACAAATACAAAAAAAAAGTATTAGCAATAAAGGAAGATACAACTAAAAGAAGAGAATTGGCAGACAAAAAAAAAATATGAAACACTACAAACATATAAGGTGGAGAAGAACATAATGAAGACAAAACAGAAATATTATGAGCTCGGAGAAAAAAACGCACAAAATTCTAGCGTGGCAGCTTAAGACAGAACAAACTAAAAGAATGACATTGGCATTAAGGAAAAAGGACAAACAAATTACATATAATCCAACGGAGATCAATGAAAACTTCAGGGAATTCTATGAACAACTATATCAAACTGAAAACGAAGGGAAAGAAGACAAAATAGATGAATTTCTAACTAAAATTGAACTACCAAAATTACAAACAGAGGAGCAAAATAAATTAATAAAACCATTTGAAATAGAAGAATTACAGGAGATATTAAAAAAACTACCGAACAATAAAACACCAGGAGAGGATGGATTCCCAATAGAATTCTATAAAACATTTAAAGACTTATTAATTCCTCCCCTCCTGGAAGTAATCAACCAAACTGATAAAACACAAAAAAATACCAGATTCATGCAAAACAGCAATAATTACAGTAATACCAAAGACAGGGAAAGATCCACTAGCACCAGCATCATATAGACCAATATCTCTACTTAACACAGATTATAAGATAATAGCTAAACTATTAGCAAACAGATTGGCCGACAATGTACCAAAAATAGTAAATCTAGACCAAACTGGATTTATTTAAAAAAGACAAACAACGGACAATATCTGTAAATTTATTAACTTAATTCATGCAGTAGAAGGAAATAAAACTCCAACAGTAGCGGTTGCCTTAGACGCAGAGAAGGCCTTTGACAGAGGAGAATGGAATTATTTATTCAAAGTACTACAAAAATTCAGCCTACCAGAGAAATATAATAATTGGATTAAAGCATTATATAAGGGGCCATTGGCGAAAGTGACAGTAAATGGATATATATCAAAACAATTTAACTTAAGCAGATCAACAAGGCAGGAATGTCCACTATTTCCCTCACTGTTCGCGTTAGCTATAGAACCATTAGCAGAACTGATAAGAACAGAAAATAAAAT
Source organism: Narcine bancroftii (assembly GCF_036971445.1). Lineage (NCBI taxonomy): Eukaryota > Metazoa > Chordata > Chondrichthyes > Torpediniformes > Narcinidae > Narcine > Narcine bancroftii. Next base: position 276,924,798 of record NC_091471.1, on the reverse strand, counting down.
AAGAGGGATAAAAATAAAAGAGAAGGAATATAAAACCAGTCTATTTGCAGATGACGTTATAATATACTTAACAGAACCAGAAATATCAATAAAAGAATTACATAGGAAATTGAAGGAATATGGAGAAGTATCGGGGTACAAGATCAATGAAAATAAAAGTGAAGCAATGCCAATGAATAATGTGGATTTCGCAAAGTTTAAGAAAGAATCACCATTTAGATGGCAAACACAAGCAATGCGATACCTAGGTATACAACTAAATAAAAATCTCGGCCATCTATATAAACTAAATTATCATCCATTAATGAAAAAATTACAAGTCAACTTAGAGCATTGGAAAGACTTACCACTAACACTGATAGGAAGGATAAACTGTATTAAAATGAACATTTTCCCAAGAATACAATACCTATTTCAGTTATTACCAATTCACCTAACAGAGAAATTCTTCAAGGAGCTAAAGAAAATAATAAGCAAATTCTTATGGAAAGGGGGGAAACCGAGGATAGCATTAGATAAATTAACAGAATGGTACAAACAAGGTGGCTTACAACTACCAAACTTTAAGAATTATTATAGAGCCGCACAATTAAGATACCTATCAGATTTTTATCAAACAAGGGAAAAACCAGATTGGACCAGATTAGAACTAGATAAAATAGGGGAGAAGAACTAGATAAAATAGGGGAGAAGATACCTAAACATATACTATATAAATAGGATGAAAAATTGGTGCAACGTAGGAATTCACCAGTATTGCATCATCTGCTCAACATTTGGAAGAAGATTCACGTAGAAAGGAATAAAACAAATTACCAACTACCAAAACTAATATTGACGCAAAATCAACTAATCCCTTTCACAATAGATAACCTTTCTTTCAGAGAATGGGAGAGAAAAGGGATCAAAAGAATAGAAAATTGTTTTTCGGGAAATAAATTATTATCCTTTGAAGAAATGAAGGATAAATATAATATAACTCACGATACAATGTTTGCATACCACCAACTGAAAACCTACTTGAAGGACAAATTGGGAAACAGTCTGAGGTTACCAGAGGGAAGCAATTTTGAATATGTGATTACAGACACAACGATAATTAAAAAATTTATAACAAACATGTACATCAATCTGCAAGAAAAGGAGAACGAGGAAACAAACGGTAAACCTAAACAAAAATGGGAACAAGATCTAAACATAAAGATAAAGAATGAAACATGGGAAAAGCTATGCTCCGGAACTATGAGAAATACAATAAACACGAGGTTACGCATGATACAATATAACTGGTACACAGGCTATACATCACACCTCAAAAATTAAATAAATGGGACCCAACAGTATCAGACAGATGTTTTTGCTGTAAAAAGGAAATAGGAACAACAATTCATGCAATTTGGACATGTGAGAAAGTGAAAAAATTTTGGGAAGATCTAAACCAGATATTAAATAAAATCACAAAAAGCAACATACCAAAAAACCCAGAGATCTTCCTCCTAAGTAATATAAGAAATAAAGAATTTGGACTCGATTTGGATGGAGCACAAAAAAAGATTTGTTATGATAGCCCTAGCTGTAGCAAAAAAATGTATTATGTCAACCTGGAAATTAGAAGACAACTTGAGAATACAACAATGGTATATAGAAATGAATAAATGTATTCCATTAGAAAAAATAACATATAATTTAAGAAATAACATCACAATATTCGAACAAATATGGGAGCCATACATGAAACACAATAGAGAAATCCTAGCATGGACTTCCACCACCTAAAATGACAGAAGGAGAAGATAACGAAAAGAACTGACTCAGTAAAATTTCTTGTTTATTTTTATTAAGTGACAACATTGTTTAACGGGTTTAATGTATCTTATAGATTGAACTTTAAATAAATGGGGAAGGGAGTGAGGGAGGGAGGGAAGGGAGGGGGAAAAAGGGGGAGAAAACGACACTGTATATATTTAAGAAGAAAAATGTCTGTATGTATCTTGGTCAATATGGTTATAGTGTGAAAAATAAAAAATTTAAAAAAACAAACAGAGTGGGAAATAAGAGCTTGAGCCAGGTGTGGGCGAAGGTGGAGGCAGGCGAGGGAGAACAGCGAGCTACCCATGGCGGAATCTGATCACAACAGGAGGAAGAGAAGGAAGAGGAGAGGGTAGATGGGGGAAAGAATGGGGAGTGGATGGAACTGGGTGTGGAGAGGAGGGTGGAAAGGGTTTGGCTGTATTTGGAATGGGGGGGGCTGTGAGAGCACCTGTGTGGGGAAGAAGGTGGGGTCATCTGAAATGTTGCTGCCATTGGATTGTAGATCTCCCATGTGGAGTATGAGGTGCTGCTCTTCTGGTACGCATGGTGCCTCACCCTGCAAGCTGAAGAGGCTGAGGACGGAGAGGTCAGTGTGGCAATGGGAGGGGAATAAAAAGGCTTGTAACTGGGAGCTCCAGGGGTCCATTGTGGTCAGAGAACAGGTGTTCAACAAAGTGGTTGGCACCTTTATATATTTGGCTGGGTGTATCTTCATATGCTGATGAGTAGCTCTGAGTGTGTGACGTGTGGACGTGTCCAATTCACAATATCCCCACAGTTGGAGTCCTCTGGACCCAATGAAAGAAGGATTATTTCATCATGTGGTGAGGAGTGGGGGGGTGGGGGTGCGGATAAGATGAAAGATGATGAAGGACTAATTTTGTTGCTCACTAATTATTCATTCACTTGTATTTTGACAGTTTGTTCTTGCAATGGGAAATTATCTCAATAATGGACAGCCCAAGAGCCCCAAAACCACAGGATTTAAGATTAATTTCCTAACAGAGGTAAGTGACCTGACTAAGCAGGAGCTGAGTGGGAAGGTCATGAGGTAATGAGTTGGTGTCAGAGTTGTCTGCATGAATGAGAGGGAAGGCAAAATGACAATAATTACAGAACATAGATCATTACAGCATACTGCAGGCCAGGGATGTTCACATCCACCTAATGTTGTGCTGACCTCTGTAAACCTACTTCACATCCACCTAACTCTTCCCTACCTCACACCCATAACCTATTTTTCTTGCATCCATATTCCTATCTGAGAGTCTTTTAAATGTTCCTATTGTACCAGCCACCATCCTTGGAAATGCATTCTAGATGCCCACTACTCTTTGTAAAAAAAATTTATTCCTGACATCTCATCTGAACTTTCCTCTGGTCCTCAGCAGTACTTGCCAACATAGAGAGAATGGCAGCTAAACATGACATGGGAAGATCATGGTTCATTGTGGTGACAACCCTGGGTGTGGGGTGGGAAAGACTTGATGGTTAATGGGTGTCATCATGATACAACGTGAATAACTGTCAATGTCAGGACTCTCTGAGAAAGAGGAGGGTAATGTTAGTTTCTGTTAAGGCAGTGCAGAGGATATTTTATTCATGAGCCCTATGTTTGAAACTTCCTTGTTTAACATGCACACCTCTCTCTCTCTCTCTCTCCCCCCCCTCTTTCTCTCCCTCTCTCTCTCTCTCTCCCTCTCTCTCTCTCTCTCTCTCTCTCTCTCTCTCTTTCTCTCTCTCTCAGCTTGACACCACGAAGACTGTGGATGGGAAATCTACTTTCTTGCACATTCTTGCCAAATCACTGGGCCAGCACTTCCCAGACCTGCTGGATTTTGCCAAGGAAATTCCGACTGTGGCACTTGCTGCCAAAGGTCAGATAAAACCAGTTATGTCTGAAGAAAGTGACTGAGTGTGTTGAAATTGAACGATAACCAAAACATGCGAGGGTTTTTTCAGATGTTCTTGAGTTCCATTGCTCTTGTCTGGGTGAGAAGTGAAATGTCATCATACATTTTTTAAATTATACAACACGGAAACGGACCCTTCAGCCCAGCTTGTCCATGAGACCTCCTTGACCTAATTCCATTTGTCTGCTTCGATCCATGACTTATGCAAATATCATTGAACTGCCTCCACCTCCACCTCCACCACTTCCTCTGGCAACATTCCATATATCCAGTTCCTTTGTATGGAAAACCTTGCCCTTCAGATCCCTTTTACATCTCTCCCCCTCACCTTAAACTGATGTCCCTTGTTTTAGATTCCCCTGCTTTTGGAAAAAGGTGACTATTTACTATCCATGCCCCCTCCCACCCCCTCTCCACCCCCCCCCCCTTCAGCCTTGGCTTCAGGGAAAGCACCCCCAGCTTATCCAGTCTCTCTTTATAATTCAGATCTTTCAATTTCAGGCAAGATCCTTGTGAGTCTTTCCTACACCTTTTGCAGCTCAATCACATCTTTCCTCTCATACATCAAGGTGTGGTCTCACCAATGTCCTGTACAGCGGCAATATGACATCCCAACTATTAAATTCAATGCCATGACCAATGAAAGCAAGCATGCCGTACATTATTTTCTCTCCTGTCTACCTGTCACCACTTTCAGGAAACTATACACCTGTATCCTGTGGCCTCTCAGTTCCACAGCAATCCCCAGAGTCTCAAGTGCTGCCTTGTTTAACTTCCCAAAATCTATCATTTCACTGAGTTGAATTCATCTACCATTCCTTGGCCCATTATCCCAGTTGATTTATATCCTGCTGTAGCCTACAGCAGCCTTCCTCACTGTCCACCACACCTCATATTTAGATGTCACCCATAAGTTTACTGCATTCTCATCCAAATCATTAACAAGCAACAGGGGTCCTGGCCTTGCTCTCTGTGTCACACCACCTCCAATGTGAGTAACGACCCTCCACTACCACCAGGCCCATTCTATATCCTATTGGCCAGATCAGCCTGAATCCTGTGTGATCTCACCCCAGACCAGTCTACTTCGTGGAATCTTATCAAAAACTTTGCTGAAGTCAAGTGTAGACAGCATCCACTGCCCTGCCCTACCCTTGTCAATTCTCTTGGTCACCTCTTCAAACAACTCAATGAAATTCACGAGATGCAATTTCCCAAGCACAAAGCCATTGCTGACCTCCTATCAGTCCTCACCTTTCCAAATACATATCAATTGTGTCTCTCAGAATCCCTTCCAGTAACTTTCCTACCACTGACGTTAAGAGCACAGGGTGCAAATCCCTGACCTTGCACTCGTTCTTAGATAAAGGCACAACATTATCCACTCTCCAGCTTTCTGGGACCAGCACAGAAACAGACCTTGGGCCCAACTTGTCCTAGTGACCTAACTGAGCTAGTCTCATTTGTCAGTATTCAGCTCCTACTCCTCTAACAATTTCCTATCCAAGTACATCTAAAAGTTCTTCAAAATTTATAATTAAATTCACTTCTACAATTTCCTTTGACATCTTGTTCCATATATCCACCAAGTTTTGTGTGGAAAAAGCTTCCCCCCAGGTGTCTTTTAAATCTTTCCCCTACCCTGATACAGTCTGTGACTATTCACTTCATTTAGCCCCTAATGGATGTAGAAACCTCCAGATCTCTCCTCTGCCTCCTACAACTCCAGTCTTGGTCACAGCTTGTGAGTCGTTTTTGCACCATTTCCAGCTTAACCACAGGATGACCAGAAGTGCACACAAATCTCAAACTGTGGACTCACCAATGTCTTGTACAGTGGGAACATGAACTCGCTGACCAGTGAAGGCAAGGAAGGTGTAAGGGCCCAGCAATTTCTTCTCCATCTTCCCACAATGTCCTAGGATTCACTCGCTCAGACCCCAGGCATTTCCCCACCTTGATGAAGCTCACGGCCAGCATCTCCTCTTTTGTAATATTGATATATTTCAGAACATCACCATTCTCTTCAGGGAATTCCTGAGTTTCCATGTCCTTATTTATGTCATTATAGCACAGTACAGGCCCTTCTGCCCACAATGTTGTGCCGACCTCTGTAAACCTACTCCACAATTCGCTGCTTTTTCCCTATATCACACCCATAACTCCCCATTTTTCTTTTCCATGTGCCTATCTAAGTCTTTTGAATGTCCCTGTAATACCAGCATCCACCACCACGTCAGGCAGTGCACCATCAGTCTAAGTAAAAACTTGCCTCTGATAACTTTTTAATTTTTAAAGTTATTTACAGCACGGTAGAAGCCATTAAAACCCATGCCATCCAATTACACCCAATTAATTTGGAAGGTTAGAAAATACCAGAACACCCGGGGAAAATCCATGCAGGTCATGGGGAGACCTTACAGACGGATTCAGGGTCACATTAACCAGTACCATAATCAGGCTACCCAGAGCTCCCCAAAACTTTCCTCCACTCACCTTAAACAGGTGACTTGTATTTGCTATTGTGCCTCAGGACAATGATGTTGGCTGTCCTCCTATATAGGCCCTTCACAATCTTATACAGTATACCTTCATTACATCACCTCTCACCCTTTAATGCTTCAAAGAGAAAAGTCCTAGCTCTGTCACCCTTGCTTCATAAGGCACTTTCTCTAATCCAGACAACTTGCTGGCACATCTCCTTTGCACCCTCTCTAAAGCATCTACGTTTCCTGTGATGAGGTGACCAGAACTGAATGCAAAATTACAAGTGTGAAGAATTCAACTCCACAAGAACTCGAATTCTTCAATGTAAACACAGAAGAAACAGGTAGTGATCTCAGATCGAATCCTGTGCCACATGCTAGTGAGTTTAGAAATAGGAGGATAATGCAGTGTAATGCGTGGCTAAAGACCTGGTGTAGGTGGGAGATTTGTAGATCATTGGGCTCCCCTCCAGAGAAGGTGGGACCTGTTCTGATGGGATGATTTGCATCTGAACTGGAGGGGGACACATATCATTACGGGCAGGTTTGCTAGTGCTGCTCTGGTGGGTTGAAGCTAGATTTGCAGGGGGAGGGAAACCAGAGTGTTAGAGCAAATAGTGAGGCGCAGTCATGTCAGGACTCCATGTATAGACAGAAATTTGTGGTAGAAATATTCTCGTGTGTTTATTTCAATGCAAGGAGTATTGTGAGAAAGGTTGACTACTTTAGGGCATGAATTTGCAAATGGGATTATGACATTATTGCTATTAGTGATACTTGGCTGCAGGAGGGGCAGAACTGGGAGCTCAATGTTCCGGGGATCTGTTGTTTCAGATGTGATAGAGGAGGAGGAGTGGCATTGGTAGTCAGGGAAAATATCACAGCTGTGCTTAGACAAGACAGCCCAGTGGGGTCATCTATGGACTTATGGTTGGAACTGAGGAATGGGAGAGGTGTGACCACACTGATAGGGCTGTATTATAGACCACTCAATAGTCAACGAGAATTGGAGGAGCAAATCTGTCGAGAGAGAGCAGACCTATGTCAAAAACAGAAAGTTGTGATAGGAGGAGATTTTAACTTTCCACATATTGACTGGGATCCCATACTCTAAAAGGGCTGGATGGCTTGGAGTTTGTTAAATGTGTTCAGGAAAGTTTTCTAAATCAATATATAGAGGTACCAAGAGAGAGGATGCAATACTTGATCTCCTATTAGGGAACCAGACAGGTCAGGTGACAGAAATATATGTAGACGAGCATTTTGGGTCCAGTGACCATAATGTCATTAGTTTCAAGTTAATTAAGGATAAGGATAGGTCTGGATCTTGAGTTGAGATTCTAAATTGGAGAAAGGGCAATTTTGTGGAAATGAGAAAGGATCTAGGAAGAGTGGATTGGGATAAGTTGTTTTCTGGCAAGGATGTGTTCAGTAATTGTAAGGCCTTCAAAGGTGACAGTTTGAGAGTGCAGAGTTTGCATGTTCCTGTCAGGATTAAAGGCAAAGTTAAGAAGCATAGGGAACCCTGGTTTTCAAGGGATATTGGCAATCTGGTTAAGAAGAAGAGGTGTGTAGCAGGTATAGGCAACAAGGAGCAAATGAGGTACTTGGAAGAGTATAGAAAATGGAAGAAAGTACTTCAGAAGGAAATCAGGAAGGCAAAAAGAAGTCATGAGGTTGCTTTGGCAGATAATGTGACAGTCAACCCGAAGGGTTTCTACAAGTATGTCAAGGATAGTAAGGGACAAAATTGGTTCCTTAGAAGATGAGAATGGTCGTTTGTGTGTGGAGCCTCATGAGATGGGGGAGATCTTAAACAGTTTTTTTGCATCAATATTTACTTTGGACACTGGCATAGTGTATAAGGAAGGAGGGGAAACAAGCAATAGTGGCATGGAACATATAGAGATTAAAGAGGAGGAGATGCTTGCTGTCTTACAGTGAATAAAGGTAGATAAATCCCACAGGCCCGACATGATATTCCCTCAGATCTTGAGGGAGATGAGTGTAAAAATTGCAGGGGCCCTGGCAAAAATATTTAAAACATACTTATTCACGGGTGAGGTGCTGGAGGATTGGAGGGTAGCTCATGATGTTTAGTTGTTTAAGTAAACCAGTTAATTATAGGCTGGTGAGCCTGACATCAGTAGTAGGTAAATTATTGGAGGGTGTTCTGAGAGATCAGATACACAAGTATTTGGACAGCCAAGGGCTGATTAAAGACAGTTGGCTTGGTTTTGTGTGTGATAGGTCATGTTTAACAAATCTTATAGAGTTTTTAAGGAGGTTACCAAGAAAGTAGATGAAGGAAAGGATGTAGATGTGATCTACAAAATCTTTAGTAAGGTCTTTGACAAGGTCCATCACGGGAGGTTAGTTCAGAAGGTTCAAACACGAGGTAACCATGGAGAGGTTGTAAACTGGATTCAAAATTGACTGAATGGGAGAAGACAGAGAGAGGTAGTGGTTGGTTGCTTCTCAGACTTGAGTCCTGTGATTAGTGGTGTAGTTCAGGGATCTAAGTTGGGATCATGGTTGTTTGTTGTCTATATCAATGATCTGGATGATAATGTAGTAAATTGGATCAGCAAGTTTTCTAATTACATTAAGATTGGAAATGTTGTGGACAGCAAGGAAGATTTTAAAAGCTTGCAGAGGGATCTGGACCAACTGGAAAAATGGGACAGAAAATGGCAGATGAAATTTAATGCAGACAAGTGTGAGGTGTGGCATTTTGGAAGGACAGTAAATGGTAGGGCACAGAGGAGTACAGAGGAACAAAGGAATCTGGGAATACAGATACATTGTTCCCTGAAAATGTTGTCACAGGAAGTCAGGGCTGTAAAGAATGCTTTTGACATCTTGGCCTTCATCAATCAAAGTATTGGGTAGAGGATTTGGGATGTTAAGTTGAAGTTGTTCAAGACATTGGTGAGGCCAAATTTGGAATATTGTGTGCAATTCTTGTCACTAAACTACAGGAAGGATATCAGTAAAATTGAAAGAGTGCAGAGAAGATTTACTGGGATGTTGCCAGGTCTTCAGGAGTTGAGTTACAGGGAAAGATTAAACAGGTTAGGACTTTTACATTCCTTGGTGTAGAGTGAGGGCAGATTGGATAGTTTACAAAATTATGAGATGTATAGACAGAGTGGATGTGAGAAGGCTTTTTCCACTTAGAACCATAGAACTATAGAATCCTACAGCACAGTAAACAGGCTATTTGCTTCCTCCAGTCTGTTTCCACCATTATTCCACTAGTCCCATTGACCTGTTCCTATTCCATAACTCACCAGACCTCTCCCATCCATGTATCTATCCAATTTATTCTTAAAACTTAAGATCAGCTCATTCCACACTCCCACCACTCTCTGTGAATAACTTTCCCCAAATGTTCCCTCTAAACCTTTCCCCTTTCAGCTTAAAACTATGACCCCTTGTATTTGTCTCCCCAATCTAAGTGGAAAAAGCCTACTCACATCCACTCTGTCTATACCTCTCATAATCACATAAACCTCTATCAAATCTCCCCTCATTCTTCTTCACTCCAAGGATAAAGTACAAACTTATTTAATCTTTTCCTGTAACTCAACTCCTGAAGATCCAGCAACATCCTAGTAAATCGTCTCTGCACTCTTTCAATCTTATTGATATCCTTCCTGTAGTTGGGTGACCAGAACTGCACACAATATGCTAAATTTGGCCTCATCAATGTCTTAAACAACTTCAACATAACATCCCAATTCCTCTACTCAACACTTTGATTTATAAAGGCTAAGATGCCAAAAGCTTTCTTTACAACCCTGTCTACATGTGACACCACCTTCAGGGAACAATGTATCTGTATTTCTAGATCCATTTGCTCCTCCACACTCCTCAGTGCCCTAACATTTACTGTGTATGTCCTACCTTGGTTTGTCCTTCCAAAATGCCACACCTCACACTTGTCTGCATTAAACTCCATCTGCCATTTTCTGTCCCATTTTTCTAGTTGGTCCAGATCCCTCTGCAAGCTTTGAAAATCTTCCTTGCTCTCCACAACATTTCCAATCTTAGAGTAATTAGAAAACTTGCTGATCCAATTTACTAAATTATCATCGAGATCATTGATATAGACAACAAACAACAATGATCCAACTCAGATCCCTGAGCCACACCACTAATCACAGGCCTCCAGTCTGAGAAGCAACCATCCACTACCACTCTCTGTCTTCTCCCATTCAGCCAATTTTGAATCCAGTTTACAACCTCTCCATGGATACCTAGTGTCTGAACCTTCTAAACTAACTTCCCAAATGGGACCTTGTTGAAGGCCTTACTAAAGTTCATGTGGACAACCTCCACATCCTTTCCTTCATCTACCTTCTTGGTAACCTCCTTGAAAAACTCTACATGATTCGTTCAACACGACCTACCACACACAAAGCCATGCTGACTATTCTTTATCAGCACTTGACTCTCCAAATTCTTGTGTATCCAATCTCTCAGAACACTTTCCAATAATTTACCTACAACTGAAGACAGGCTCACCAGCCTGTAATTTCCTAGTTTATTTTTGGACCTTTTTTTAAACAGGACAACATAAGCTACTCTCCAATCCTCTGGCACCTCACCCATGGCTAAGGATATTTTGAATATATTAACCAGGGCCTCTGCAATTTCTCCAGTCGTCTCCTTCAAGGTCCAAGGGAATATCATATGCAGCCTGGGGATTTTTATCTACCTTTATTCGCTGTAAGGCAGCAACCACCACCTCCTCTTTAATCTCCATCTGTTCCATGACACTTCTTTTTGTTTCCTTCCCTTCCTTATGAACTTTGTCAGTTTCCTGAGTAAATACTGATGCCAAAAAAACTGTTAACGATCTCCTCCATCTTGTGAGGCTCCACACTTAGTTGACCGCTCTGATCCTCTAGGGGACCAATTTTGTCCCTTACTACCCTTTTACTCCTAATATACTTGTAGAACCCCTTTGGGTTTTCCATCACATTATCTGCTGAAGCATCTTCATGTCTTCTTTTTGCCTTTCTGATTTCCTTCTTGAGAACTTCCTTGCTTTTTTTGTACCCCTCAAATATCTCATTAGCTCCTTGTTCCCTATAGTTGCTATACTTAGATTAGGAGAAATAAATATGAGAGGACATGGCTTTAGGGTAAAAGGCCAAAAGTTTTGGGGGAACATTTAGGGGGAAAATCTTCATTCAGAGAGTGTTGGGAGTTTGGAATGAGCTGCCATCTGACATGGTAAATGCAGGCTCACTCTTAAGTTTTAAGAATAAAATGGATAGCTACATGGATGGGAAAGGTCTGGAGGGTTATAGAACGGGTGCAGGTCAGTGAGATGAGCAGAATGATGTTTCAGCACAGACTAGAAGGGCTGAATGGGCTATTTTCTATGCTGTAATGTTCTATGGCACTGAGTATTCATTTAAAACATTGACCATCTGCTGTGGCTCCATGTACAGACACCTCATTGGTCTCTAAGGAACACTAGTCTCTCCCTGGTTTACTGCTTTGCTCTCAATATACTTAGCATTCTCCTTTACCTTATCTGCCAAGGATATCTCAGGATCCACTTTTGCCCTCTTAATTTCTTTCTTGTGTACTCTTAGATCCCTTATACTCATCAAGGGATTTGATTGATCCCATCTACCGAAAGCTGACATCCCCCCTTTATCATAACCAGAGCTTCATTATCTCTTGACAGCCATGGTTTCGCAATCCTGCCACCCTTTCCCAACAACCGGTCAATGTTAAAAGTAAATCACGAATACCTGCAGACATGGTGGTTGAAGTAAAAACACAAAATGCTGGAGAAGCTCAGCTGGTCAAACAGGGTCCTTTATGTAGAAAAAAATACAGAACCGACGTTTCAGACATCAGGGTATGGAAGAATGTTGGCAGGAATCCAAACAAAAGAATGGTTGGGGGGTGGGTGGAAAAGGCAGGAGATGATAGGAGAAGAAAGGAGGGAGGGGACAGCAGTGATTAAGGGGTGGGTGGAGGGGGAAGGGAGGGGGAGAAATGGAAAAACTGAAAAGGGGAGGGGAAAGAAAAGGCGAGCAGGTTAACAGAAAACAGAGAAGTCGATGTCGATGCCATCTGGCTGGAGAGAGAAAATAAGGAGTTGTTGCTCCAATCTGCGGGTGGTCAGGATGGGATAGAACATAAGGCCATGGACAGACGCGAGTTCGGAAATGTGACCCAGAATTGGAATGGTTGGCTACTGGGAAGTCTCTGTTGTAGTGGAGGGAGCGGAGGTGCTCAATAGAAGTGATCTCCTGATCTGCGACTAGTCTGTCCAATGTAGAAAAGGCCTCAAAAGGAGCTGTGGGAAGAGGGGGCCAGGGCAGATGAGCAGGAAATGGAGGAGATGCAGGTGAGGGCTGAGTTGATGGTGGTAGAGGGGAAGCCATGTTTGTGGAAGAAGGCAGAAAGTTTGGAAGATCTGGACTGGAAGACCTCATCTTGGGAACAGATACGGCGGAGATGGAGAAATTGGGAAAGAGGAATAGAATCCTTGCAGGGGACAGGGTGTGAGGAAGTGTAGTCCAAGTAGTTGTGGGTAAGGTTTGTAATATTATGTCAGTGGAAAGCTCATCTCCCGAGTTTGAAATCAGTGTTAAAATCCTGTTAATGACACACCCAAGACCTTGAGTGTTGTGTGCTAGTAGTTATGGGGTTTCTGAAGCTAAGATAAGAGCTGGTTATTGACACCTGAATTTGGAACCTGTAACAGGATTCTTCTTGTAAATTGTTCACTGTTCCCAGTGACATTTATACATTTGTTCCATTTGTAAAAGAAATTTGCTTGATATTTTCAACATTGTCAGAATAAAAAGTAATATTTTACTGTTTTCAAACATTTTTTGAAATCACCATCTAGAAGTTTGAAACAATGACTAAATGGCATTTGTTGTTGATTCCTGTATTGTTATGTGGAAAGGTGCGTATCAGAGAGGTTCAATCCTGGACAGGATAAAGAAACCCAATAATATAAAACTTTCTATTTTCCAGTTAATCAGAGAACAATAACTGCTGAAATTACTGACATCCACGCAACCAGGAAGGAAATACAAGCAGCCTGTGAGAACCTAACAGTGAGTGAAGAGGACAGATTTGCTGCGGTCATGACTGTATCCTTCCAGGAAACACTGCTTTCACCATCCATTACCTTTGTATTCTTTGTGTTAATTATGCATGTGAATGATCTGTGGGGGGGCCAGAGAAGAATTTTCCAAATTATTTTCTTGTTTGTTGCTGCAAGGATTTTCTCTTTGTACACCTCTCCCAAAAGGTGGTAGCCTTGATATTGTATTACAATGAAAAGGATGCACTGGCTGGCATTGGAATGGAGTGCACACTCTTACACACTGTTCCCACCATGCAAACATTGGTTGCATTTGTGGACTTGGCCATTATTGAAAGGGCTGGATAGAGTGGACATGGAGAAGATGATTCCAGTTGTGGGAGGGTCTAGGACCAGAGGGCACAGCCGCAGAATAAAACAACATCCCTTTAGATGAGGAGGAATTTCTTCAGCTAGAGGGGGGTGAATCTGTGGAATTCATTGCCACAGACAGCTGTTGAGGCCAAGTTATTGGGTATATTTAAAGTGGAGGTTGTTAGGTTCTCGAACAGTAAGGGGACCAAAGGTTATGGGGAGAAGGCAGGGGAATGGGGTTGAGCAGAAAAATACACCAGCCATGATTCAAAAGACTTGATGGGCTGAATGGCCCAATTCTGCTCCTATGTATCTTTTTTCACTCACACTTTTCAACTGTTGGCACACTACATGGTTTGGATCCAGCAGGGGCTGATCTAGGTAGTCAGGATAACTGGTTGCCATAAACTTGCCAGCCCTGTGTGTTGGAGACTCAGGGATGGGGAGAGGTGATGGAACTTTAATGCTATGGAAGGTGTACGGGAGGTGGGTGGGATTGTTTGAGGATTGGGCCTAGGATCAGAAATGGGAGGAGGACTAGCTGTGGTCTTGGCAGGTCATAGGATCACAGGGGAAAGCGAAATTATGCTATTGTGGGAGATGGATGGAGATGGGACTGTCAGTAAGGCATCACCCGAAGTGTCTGGTGATGTGTCTGTGCATTGTATGGCATTGCACATGATTATGGGTATCCATGAAGCACCACGGTCAATCCTGAATACACTGTCAACTTTGATACTATTCCCCCCATCACCTCCCTCCCCTACACATCATGTGCACTCCTGCTGGGATTTCATTTCAGAGCACAAGGGTGACTCAAGGCTAGAAGTGCCAGGCTACGTTTCCTGAATGGTTTGAAATAACCTAGGACTGGGTGCAGGTCAATGGATGAAGAATTAGAAGGATGGGTCAGTAAGGTTTGCAGAAGGTTGCAGGTGTCGTGGAGAGCATTGAAGGTTGTCGTAGGCTACAACAGAATATAGACAGGATGCAGAGTTGGGCAGAGAAGTGGCAGGTGGAGTTCAATCTGGATAAGTGTGAACTGATGCATTTTGGGAGATCAAACCTGGAAGCGGAGTACATGGTTAATGCCTGGATTCGTAATAGTGTGGAAGAACAGAGGGACCTTGAGATCCAAATCCATAGATCTCTCGAGGTTGCCGCACAGGTTGAGAGGGTAGTTAACAAGGCTTCATTAGTCAGGGAATTAAGTTCAAGAGTCAAGTGGTAATGTGGAAGTTCTATAAAAGTCTGGTTAGACCACACTGGGAATATTGTATTTATTCTGGTTACCTCATTGCAGGAAGGATGTGGAAGCTTTAGAGAGAGTGCAGAGGAGATTTACCAAAATTAGAGAATGCATCTTATGAGGCTTTTTGCTTTGGGGTGAAGAAGGATGAGAGGTGACTTAATAGAGGTCGACAAGATTAAGAGCAGTATAGATAGGGTGGACAGCCAGTATCTTTTTCCTGGGGCGAGAGTAACAAATAAGGTGATGGACATCAGGGATAGGTTTTTAACACAGAGAGTGGTGAGTGCCTGGAATGCATTTCCAGGAGTTCTGCTGGAGGCTGGTTCAATAGGAACTTTTAAAAGATTCTTGGATAGGCACATGGGTGCCATAATTGATATGTTGATGCTTGGTGTGAAAAATAGCGGGTTACGGGTGTGAGGTAGTAAAATTTAGATTGTTGAATATTTTTATATAGGTTGACTCAACATTATGGGCCAAAGGGTCTGTACTGTGATGTTTTATGATTTTAATTTAAAAAAATTTAGACATGCAGCATGGTAACAGGCCATTTCGGCCCATGAGTCCGTGCTGCCCAATTTACACCCCATTAAACACAGTACGTTTCAAATAGTGGGAGGAACCCGGAGGCCCCGGGGAAAACCCAAGCAGATACGGGGAGAACATGCAAACTCCTTACAGTCAGCACGAACTTTGACTGTAGAAGTGTTGCACTAACTGCTACGCTAACTGGGATGCCCTTCTAATGGACAAGGCAAAATAATATTTTGACATTGACTAGATTGGCTGAAGGGCCTGGTTCTAAATTGTCATCACATTTCACTCTGAATAAAATTATAATACAGTCATATAACACGGTAAAACCTAAGCAATCGATTATTACAGTAAGTACAAGTCTCCCCAGGAAGTGTTAATTGGCAGAGGGGGTGGTTTACATACTCCAATCTGCAATAGGTGGGTAGACCATTTAGTTCATGATCTGCAAATTGCTGGCAAAGCAACGGGTTTTTACCACAGTCATATAGATTTTTGGTAATCATGACTGAAGATTAAGTTGTTATTTTTTAGTAATTCCAGATGATAAATCAATCTCAGTCGCCATGGTGGGATTTAAACTATGATCTCTGATTGTCCATTGCCATTGGGTGATACAAATAGCAAGGCTGGAAATGCTCACTGCAGCCTTGCAATTGGCTGTGGGCTGGGTTGAGTCAGCCCACAAGAGTGCAATTGTCATACTGTTACCAACTTAACCAGAGTACCAGGCATTCCTGGGAGATGCCCAGCCTCTCATTGTTTCCCTTGACTCCCTGCAAAACCGAGCCATCGAGGAGTTCAATAAAGTCTCAACTTTCTTTGGGGAAGATTCAAAAGTGACCACCACAGAAGCATTTTTTGGCATATTTGCAGAATTTATCACAAAGTTTGAGGTGAAGTTTAGCATATTATTCTCAGCAGATCTTTGCAGTTATGAGCCAAATATTTCCCAAATTTCCTGACCAAAGGACTCCTTACTTGAGTATATTCCTGTGTAATAGTTCTCATTCTCCTTGCAGTTTTATAAAAATGGAAATAGATTCCTGTGGATGATGTGCAGCTGAAGCATGTGGATGAGAAAGTAGAAGGGCCCCAAGTTAGAAGTGAATGTCTGGCACCAGCAGAGATTTCTGGACTTGATTCAGTTATTGATCGGAGCTTGACAATGGTGTTTTCACAGAGCTGGAGAAAATTTGGAGGAGGGTTGAGAGATTGTATGATGGATGGCAGAGTCTGATTTTGGATCTGGCTCCCCTTTCTTTGTGATATAGGCAGAGAGAGCAGACACCTGTGGGATACGTTGTTCAAGGAAAATGTGTGATAGTATGCATGGCCTATGGTTGTGGGGTGAGAATGTTACATGATTGGATAAGTGACTGAAAAATGTCAAAACTGCTTGATAAGGTGGTGAAGAAGGCCTTTGGTCTGCTTTCCTTTGAAGGTCAGGTCAATGAGTACAAGATTTGTGATGCAATGTTGCAAATGGACAACATGTTGATTATACTGCACTTGTACAGTTCTGGTCACCACATTGCAGGAAGGAAGTGTAGACAGTGAAGAGGGTGCAGAAGATATTCACTAGGTATTAGTAATAAAGAGGATTCAGAAGAGGTTCACCAGGATGTTGCTTGGAATGGTGGTTATAAGGATAAGCTGAGTCTGGGATCCATAGAATCTTTGTTGTGTGGATTCAGAAATGGCTTGCCTACAGAAAGCAGAGGGTAGTAGTAGATGGAACATATTCTACCTGGAGGTCAATGAGGTTCTGGGACTTCTGCTGTTTGTGATTTTGGAAAAGAGTTTGGATAAAGTGGAAGGATGGGTCAGTAAGTCTACAGATGACACGAAGGTGGGAGGTGTTGTGGATTATAGAAGTTTCTCATAGGTTACAACAGGATAAAGACGGAATACAGAGTTGGTGGAGAAATGGCAGATGGTGTTCATTCTAGATAAGTGTAAAGTGATGCATTTTTTAAGGTTGAACTTGAAGGTGGAGTGCATGGTTAATGTCAGGTTTCTTACAGTGTGGAACAACTGAGGGACCTTGGGGTCCAAATCCATAGATCTCTCAAGGATGCGATGCAGGATGATAGGATAGTTTAGAAGGCTTGTGGTATACTGGGCTTCATTAGTTGGGGATTATGTTTAAGTGCCATGAGACTCGTGGGCCAAAATGGCCCAGTGCTGTACGTCTACATTTAAAAAAAATATAATGTTGCAGCTCTGGCTAAACCACACTTGGAATATTGTGTTCAATTCTCATCACCTAATTACAGGAAGGATGTGGAAGCATTCGAGAGGGTGCAGAGAAGATTTACTAGGATGTTGCCTGGATAGGAGAACTTGTCTTGAGAGGCAAGGTTAACAGAGCTGGGGCTTTTATCTTCAGCGCGAAGAAGATTGAGAGGTGACAATAGGGATGTACAAGATTATAGACAGGATCGACAGCCAGTGTATATTTCTCGTGCAAATACTGTATTTGGACATCTGTATAAGGTGATGGGAGGAAAGTTCAAGGGAGACATCTAGGGGAAGTTTTTTTATGCAGAGTGGTGGGTGCCTGGGATGCATTACCAGGGATAGGGCTGGAGGCTGCTGCAATAGGGACAGTTAAAAGACTCTGACAGGCACATGGATACAAGAAAAATTGAAGTGCTATGGGTGTGAGGGGGGGGGGGGGGGGGAAGGTTAAAATTGTTGAGTAGGTTTATATAGGTTTCCACAACATCATGGGCTGAAGGGCCTGTACTATGCTCTAATGACCCTTGTACTTCTTCTGAGGGAGAGGTTTATATAACTAGGGCACTGATAAGGTAGATATTCAGCAGAACAGAATCTAGAGGTGGGTTTAAAGTAAAAGGGGAGAAATATAAAGGTGATCCTCAGGGTGAGCTTTTCACACAGACAACAGTGGCTATATGGAAGGAACTGTCAGAGGCATTTACAACATTTAACAGACATTTGGAAAGGTAATTGGATGAGAATGGTGTAGAGGAATGCTCGCCTAACACTGGCAAATGGGATTGGTGTAAATAGACATCGCGATGGGCCATGTGGGCCCGATTGTGTCATGTATGACAAAAAGACGAATCCCTTTTAGCAGAGTTCTGCCATCTGACGCTACTGAGAGGATGTGTGGAGACTATTGAAGATGGAGATAGTTGAGTAAAAGTGTGGAATAATTCTCAAAGGAGAATGTAATCATATTAAAAATAAAAGCATAAAAAGAACGTGATTCCAGCTGGCATGAACACAGTAAAGATGGCCATTGGCTTAAAGAGTTTGCTTTGATACTGTTAAAAGAGTGTTGAAAGGGAATCCTCTTAGTGATAGGTGATATGAGATCCTTGCTGGTGAATCGGATTACATCGTGAGGTTTGTTGCTTTCCCAATTTTCCATTTCACTTTGGCCAATGTCTGTGGACACTGGTGAAGGGGAAAGACAGGTTCACACGGGCACCACTTCGCTGGGTCCAGTGGGGTTTCACATTGGGCCTGTGACCCTGGGTCAGTGGTTCTGCTTTTGGAAACCTACATGAAGAGTTCTGGTGACATCTCTGGTGATGTCACCTTTGTTGCCGCGGGTTTATTTGAGATGATTCGTGGCAGGGCCACTGGGCAAGGTTACCAGATGGCAATTTGAGACTGTGATTGTGAATCCACGCTTTTTGCTGCATTCCCATTCTCAATAACATCTGCTTGGCAGAATTAGATTTTAATTATTATGAAACCCCTCCACCCAGCCCCTCTATTCAGTGAGACTATGATTCCCTTGTCTTTCAGTTATTTGCTTCTTCCACACTTTTCAATTCAGTGAGTTGCAGATTCCCACCAAATCACTCATCTCTACTTCATTCAGTAATCACCAACAACTGCTATTGAGACTCACCAAGAACTCCCAAGGCAAGAGCTGAACATGATGAGTTAATTTTTGGTACCTGACATGGAGGATTAGATGAAGTCCCTTTGTGGGGCCTTGCCTGTAGGGTAGGCAACCCATGCATGTGAGATGGGATAAAGACAACACCTAGTAGTTTACCTTAGAGGGGTTAATCCCATCAATCACAAACCCCCTCTGGTTCGGACAGACTGGTGGTGTCTACGGGCTAACACAGGGAGCGTGCAGATTTTTGTGACAAGTTGAATGAAGTAGGAAGATGCCTGTGATGGGATGGAGTCATGGTGCTTGGCTAACCCTTCTGATGTTCTGTCCATGACAGAGGGCGTACAACGAGACACAGGCCTCTGAGAATCTGCAGAACCTGAAGGTGGTCTCCCCGCTTGCCTGGTGACCTGAACGGCCTTCGCATCTCCAGCACAGTCTTTCCAGAATGTGCAATGTTTTTGATGTGGACAGGCCCGACAATGGAAGGTGTCTGTGTGATGACAGTAATCGAAAAAGGAGTAGCCCATTGGAAGCAGCAGCATCAACGTGAACCAGGCATCAGCACTCCACCAGAACTGATGGAACAACGCACGGCTGGCTCCCAACTCAGATACCTGTCTGGCACTTAAAAAAAGAAGATCCTAAAATCAGCTGTGGAAGTTAAAGTAAGGCTGTTTCCTCAGTGGTTCATTCAGCTTCCATTGTGTTCATTCACCTGAGATCACAGCTGAGGACCCGTGCAAACTCTGCCCTTTCCTTTCCCTCTTGTCTTCATTTCACTGTTCCAGTAACCCCAGACAGAGAGCTTCTTCTAAAGCCTTACCTTTCACACTGCTTTGCTTGACAGTATCTCCATCCCAAGTAACTAGTGAACCAGAAGCCAACACCAGACAGCAAGGAGTCATAGTGAAAATTTGAACAGGCAGGTCCAGATTTGCATGTTCTCCTTGTGGCTCCATGGGTTCCCTCAGGATGCTCCAGCTTCCTGCAAATTGTATGGGGCTTGTAGGTTAATTGGTGTATTTGGGCGGCATGGGTTCGTGGACTGGAACAGCCTGTTACTGTGCTGTATGTCCAAGTTTAAATTAAAAATAATAGAGGACATGGTTCTATTTGAAGCAGCTAGGCAAAAAATAGTAAGTAATTTTGGACTGGTGGGAAAGGTAGAGTCCTCAGTATGCACGAAGGCAGCCAATGTCTGAGGAGGAGTAGCTGAGACATCACCATTAGGGTAGCTGCAAGTCTGACTCATCAAACCTGCTGTAATTCATGGCATTTCTCCATATGTGATGGAGCTGGCCAGAACAGTTAATGTAAAACATGCTTTCAAGCTTGCATTGATCGAGCTGCTGAGATATTCATATCCCTTCAGAGTTTATGTTTGGAGTCCAGGGCTTTGGATTAAATCAATCAGTTTTAGTTCCAGCTCTCAGTCACCAGCCTGTCTCCTCTAAGAATGTCCAGGTCTTGTGTGAGGAGGTGTTGCTGCCTGTGATCGAACCTCCTGTCAACGTTCATTGTTCTTCCTTTCACAACTGAAGGATGGAAAATGGGGGGTGGGTAATGACTCCTCAGCTCAAAGGATCCAAAGCTGGAAATGTTGAGAGACCGGGGAGCCTATTGGCTACTAATGCTCTGAGCTGTTGTCTGAGGGCCTGCTCTTCCCCACACCTTGTGAGACATTCTCAGCACCGAGCCCTCTCCGAATTCATCCCCAAATACTGGTCATTTTAAAAGAGAAAATCCCTCTTATTGCTCTACCACAGGCTCTATAAGGGATTATGTCAGGCATCTAGCACAGAAACAGGTAACTCAGCATATTAACCTACGGTAGGATGTAAGCGTCACTCCTACCACCTGCTATACTTCATCCATCTCAGTCAGCTTCCCCCTCCGTTCCCTTCTTCTTCCCTTTCCTTCACTGTATCTACAGTATTGGCTTCAATGGATCAGGGTGGACTAAGCTCTTTATTCCCACCATTCCTTGCATAAAGAGTTTCTATTCGATTTCTTGATAATCTCCAGTTTAACAGCCTCTTGTTCTGCTCTTCTTCACATCAACTTGCTCTCAAAATCTCTGTTGGGTTATTCCCAACTTAATCTTCTCAAGAGAGATGAGACCCAATCTGTTCATCCTTGTGACCAGTTCTAGTATCATTCTTGCAAATCCCTTCTGCATGCTCACGACATCATCATGTGGTAAATCACAAAAGTCTGTAGACATGGAGGTTGAAGTAAAAACACAAAATGCTGGAGAAACTCAGCAGAACAAACAGGATCCTTTATGTAGCCAAGGCAAAGATACAGAACCGACATTTCGGGCTAGAGCTCTTCATCAAGGTCTGGAAGAATGTCGGCAGGCGTCCAAACAAAAGGATGGATGGGAAAGGAAAAGGCAGGAGGAGAGAGGTGGAGAAAGGAGGGAGGGGACAGTGGTGATCAGGGAGAGGGGGGATGGCTGGGTGGGTGGAAGAACTGAAAAGACAGGAAAGGGGGAGGGGGAAAGAAAAGGCGAGCAGGTTTACTGGAAAGCAGTAAAGTCAATATTAATGCCATCTGTCTGGATGGTGCCCAGATAGAAAATAAGGTGTTGTTTCTCCAATCTACGGGTGGTCAGGGTGGGAGAGTACACAAGGCCATGGACAGGTGTGGGAGTGTGACTTGGAATTTAAATGATTGGCTACTGGGGTGGTAGGAGGGTGGGGGCACAGGGACTAGTGGGCATCCACTCCAGGGAGACACATGGACCAGCAGGCACACATTAGCAGCAGCAAGCACCCTCTCCAGGCACCCACTAGCAGCACTGGGCACCCACTCTGGGCTCCCATTGGAAGCAGCAGGCACCTACCCTGAGCACCCTTTGGCAGCAGTGGGCACACAGGTTGGGTTGTGGGTTACAGTTCTGGGTGCATACCAGGTGCTGTGGGCACTGGCCCCAGGCGCACACCAGGTGCTGTGGACACCAGCTCCAGGCACACTCCGGCTGATAGATGCAGGTCACAGTATCTCCTTTACTCACTCACCACCAACATTACCGCTCAGCACCTGCCCTCCACCCTCGTGAATGGTCACAATCTCTCCCTGTCCACGGACCATTGCCATCTCACTATTAGTCTGGCCTGATGTTGATCAAGGCACGTCACACAGCAGGGTCATGTCTCAGAGCACGGCAGACCTACAGCCACGAACCCGCACATTATCCAGGGAGAGGGGCTTGAATGGGGAAACAGGGATGATGCAATAAAAAATATGGCCATGCATGACCTATGGGCCCCAGGACGCTGCATAGATAAATGCCCTTTCTGCCCCTTAATTTGTCCTCCATTTGGGGGTGCAGGGCTACACCCCCAAATGGAGGACAAATTAAAGACCAGCTCAAGAAAGCACTGGATGGAGGACATCCTCAAATGCCAGACTGTTCAGCCTAAAACCAGATGTCTGGCCACCCTAACTCCCCAACTTACGACCTGCTCGACTTATGTCCATCCACACATGTGACCAAATTTTTTTAATATAAGAAAAAATATAAAATGCACACAGATTATGTTGATTTAACAAATTATAACAAGGATACAGGGTATGTAAGAGCCAAAATGCGCGTTCTTGTTAGTCAGTGTCCAGGGTCCATAGGCTGGCCATGGCCATCTTGATTCCTGTGCGCATGCGTGAGTCTTGTGTTGGCTCATTCATGGTTGATTCGCATATTGGAGTTTGATTGGTGCATGCGCAGTGGGTTCACGTATTGGATTTCAATTGGCACATGTGCGGTGGGTTCACGTATTGGAGTTCAATTGGCGCATGTGCGGTGGATTCACATATTGGAGTTCGGTTGGCACACGCGCGAAAGTTAAGGGTGCGAATTCAATATCCTCGGGGAGCTTAACTCTCATGCATGCACCAACCGAACTCCAATACGCGAACCCACCATGAATGCGCTAACGCAAGACTTACGCATGTGCACAGGAATCAAGATGGCCGTGCCCAGCCTTCAGACCCTGGGACACCGACTAACAAGGTAAGTACGCACATTTTAGCTCTTACATACCCTGTATCCCTGTTATATTTTGTCAAATACAACAAAGATGTACAATGTAAAAAAGATTTGATTTAAAAATTTGCTTAAGACTTCGGTACTCCACTCACATGGGCAAAATTCTGACTTACATCCATTTCAAGATATGACCAATCATTCGATCCCAATTATAGTTGTAAGTCGGGGACGACCTATTCTACAAATTTTCCAACTCTCACAACTACCTGGACTATAGTTCTTCACACCCTGTCCCCTGCAAAAATTCCATCGCCTTCTCTCAATTTCTCCGTCTTCACTGCATCTGTTCCCAAGATGAGGGCTTCCAGTCCAGATCTTCTGAAATATCTGCCTTCTTCCACAAACATGGCTTCCCCTCCACCACCATCAATTCAGCCCTCACCTGCACCTTCTCCATTTCCCGCTCATTTGCCCCGGCCCCCTCTGCCCCAATACGTGACAAACATAGATTTCCCTTCATCCTCACCTAGCATCCCACATCATCCACCAAATTTCCAGCCCTTACTATAGGATCCCACCAACAGACACATTTTTCCTTCTCCTCCCCTCTCGGTCTTCCACAGGGACCGCTCCTGCCGCGATTCCCTCATGCACTCATCCCTCCCTGCCCATCGCACTCCTGGCATCTTTCCCTGTGCCTGTAGGAGGTGCAACACATGCATCCACACCTCCTCCCTCACCATGCTCCGGGGCCCCAAACAAACCTTTCACGTGAATCAAAACTTCACCTGTACATCCAGAGAACTTATTTACTGCTTCCAATGATCCCTTTGTGCCTTTCTCGACATTGGAGAGACTGATCGCAGATTGTGAGATCAGTTTGCTCAGTATCTCTGCTCCATTTGCAGTAACAGCAACCTCCCAGTGGCCAACCATTTCAATTCTGGGTCACACTCATGCAACTCACATGCCTGTCCATTGCCTAATGTACTGTCCCACCCTGACCACACGCAGATTGGAGGAACACCACCTTATTTTCTGTCTGTGCTCTCTCCAGTCAGTTGGCATTAACATCAACTTTACTGCTTTCCACTATACTTGCTTGCCTTTTCTTGCCCCCTCCCCCTTTCCTGTCTTGGCAGTTCCTCCATCAACCCTGCCATCCCACCCTCCCCCTCAATGCTGATGTCCCCTCCCTCTTCTTTCTCCACCTCTCATCTCCTGCCTTTGCCACCCACTCCCCCCCCCCCCCACTCTTTTGTTCGGACGCCTGCTGGCATTTTCTCATACCTTGATGAAGGGGTCTAGCCTGAAACGTCGGTTCTGTATTGTTACCGTTGCTACATAAAGGACCCAGTTTGACCTGCTGAGGTTCTCCAGTATTTTTTGTTTTTTACATCATGTGGTAACTTGAACTCTATGTGATACAGCCTGGTTTTCTTTCCTTAAGGGTTGCTAACCTGTGGCACATCCTCTTGTGATTAGTGTATTTGTACTCCGACATCCTTCCCTTCACTCCCACTCTCTGCTTTCTGACTTCACACCAGCAAGCAATGCCTGGCCCCTGACTGCATTTTCTGACCTTACTCATTCATCAGTTAAAGGGTATGTCTGTGAAGGGTTTTTGAAAATCCCTGTAAATATATATCCTGCAGTATCGCTGTCAACACTCCCTGTTTGTTCAAACATTATTACTACTAATTATTCAGATTACTGAACCTTTTAGGACTTTCACTCGAGGGAAAATCTTGATTCCACCCCCTGGCGTTCTGTTCTTCACATTTGAACCTGATGATCATATGTGTGTATCGTAACTGGAACAGCAATGAATGAAGTGGAATGGGTCCAGTTCTGAGAAAGCACCCAAGGAAATAAGATGTTTTATTTTATGACAGTTACTTGGTAATCATTGCGTTCCTTGTAAATACTGCTGAGAGCTCTGCTGCTCTCTGTGGGATTTGATGTGTATGTCCAAAGGTTACAAGAGAGACAGAAAGATAAAACTTAATTTGATGTAACATTGTTCCCAGTGTGTTTTGTGATTTAAATAATCTAATCTCTATAAATTGTAAAAATGCTATTCTTATTTATTTAATCCTCTTAAGATCACGGGCTCGTGGGCTTGAAAGAGTCTCTTACCGTGCTGTATGTTTAAATTACATTAAAAAATAAGGTACACTGAAGCTCCCTTGTTTATCCACATGAAGTGCCTCATGGACTGGGTTGGTGTGCAGAGTGGATGCATTTCCCACTTGTGGGCCATAGTCCCTCAGACATTGGCCCACAATCTTTCATTGGACCAACAGTGTGCTACAGTTCCACCCATCTGCTCGTGTAAACTCCGTGCTGTTTGTCTAGTCAGTGATATACTGTCCATATCTGTTGTGAAAAGTGAAGAGAGATCAAAACCCATCTGATCTACATTGGACCTGAGCTCTGCCCAGAACTACATGACACATATACATGTGTCAAGCTGGTCGGTGTCACCTGCTTTCAAGAGTGTTTCCCCTGCCCTTGCACACTCTGGTCACATGAAGGAGGCACACCATGTGACGGAGTCTGGTCTGTTAACCACCAACACACGTTGTCATAGTGAGGACACTAAGTTCATTATTACCTGACTGAACATGTACAACCAGACCCAACATGGTTTATCTGGACCATGGTAAACACACACACACAACATAAAGATATAAAATAAAATAAATATATATAAATATTAAGTACTCGGTTACAGGATAGTGTTCATGAACCTCATGGCCTGTCCTGATTTTGATGCTCTTGTACCCCTCTTGTAGTGGGTCAAAGATACTGTATGTTGGATGGAAAGGGTCCTCAATAACTATTTTAGCCTTATTTAAACAATGCCCCCAGTGAATGTCATCAGTACAGGAAAGGGAGATCCCAGTGATCTTCTTGGCTGCTCTGAGGCTCCTCTGTGTTGACTGACGCTTTGCAGTTATTGTACCACACAGTAATGCAACTAGACAGCACGCTCTCATTTGTGCTCCTGTAGAATGTTGTCAAGGTGGGGGATGGTAGCCTTGCCCTCTTCAACCTCCTTAGGAAATGTAGAAGCTGCTGCGGCTTCTTGGCTAATGTGGAGCTGTTGTGTGTCCAGATTAGGTTGTCCGTCAAGGAACTTTGTGCTCCCAACTCTGCACAAGTTTAAACAAAGATCACAACATGGGAACACGGATTATTGGAATCCCTACTGCAAATGTCCACTGATAATATATCGTAGTAAAATTGAACAAACCTTCACTTTTCTTGCCTTCTGAAGACACAGGCACCACCTTAACCCCAACTGTCTATCGGATGTGGTCAGGTAATTCAACTGTAGGGACATTGTGCCAGATATTGGCCAATGCTCACGGGATATCGCTCTTCAGCATACTGATTGGGCACAATTTGCCCACCAAGGGTCACTGTTGGTACAGCTCAGAGCTTGACCTGTGACCTGAACCTTGGCACCATGCAGTGCATTTATTCTGTAACCTTTCTATCTGGAGGTATGGTTTATCAAATCCCATAATAAACACATTCACAACACATCAAGTAGATATGAGGAGTCAACCCCTGCACAGTTCAAGTCAAGGGCTCTGAGTATCATTTGCTGTTTAATTTTAGCTGCTGCATCCCTCCCAATGCTGTGGATCATGTTGACATAGTTTTGGTAAGTTCAGAAAGAAAGCATTTGTACAAGCTCTTCTTCTCATGTCACCCCTTCTGCAGTGACAGATAAGGTTTAGTGTCTTAAACATTGCATCATGCATCTCCAAGGTAGTAAGTGAATTACCCCAACTGAGAACTTAATTCAGTCTGGCTGGGGAATGAGAAACTGTGCAGAAGGGTAAAAGTGATGAAATATCAGGGCAGTCATGTGCTGATTAGTGGTGAGCTAACTCTTGATGATTTCCTGGAACCTTGCTGGCCATCAGGTCAGTGTCTGGAGAATAAATATGTTTATTGCAGTACACAATCTTGCTAGAGAACCTCAGCAGGTCAGGCAGCATCCCTAGTTTCAGGCCTGACCCAAAACATTGGTCACCCTTCCTACAGGCGCTGCTGACCTGCTGAGGTTCTCCAGCTTGTATGTGCATGTCACTCGATCTGAGCATCTACATACTTTCTTGTTTAACTAAATATGTTTATTCCCTTGTTTCAGCTGGAGACTGGATTCATGCTTATTGATGTGCAAAACAAGCCTTATTTTTCATTTTTTATTGTACGTCTCCATAATAAAGTTGGCAATAAAATATAATTGAAATACTCTGTCTGGCGCTAATTCTGAAATCCACCGAGGTGGCAAATTGTGCCCTGGTGCTTCTGAACAAAGGCTGAGGGGGAATTCAGAACACATCTTGTGAGGTGTGGCATCCAGGGTGACGATCTGCATCAAAGCCACATCTCTGGAGGAGGGTCACTCACATCCCGAGAGCAAGCAAAGTGGAACAAGAACTGGGGCCAAAAGAATGGATGATCTGCAAAGGGGTTGTCAGTAACCAGGAAGAAACCCGGCCAAGTGACAGAAAATAGATAGAAAGATTTTCTGATATTTTGATGATTTCAAAATCATTGGATCAACATACTCTCAACATAACAGACTTGCCTCCTCAGAACTCACTGTGTCTGTGAGAGAGTTAAAGCAGAGAATAGTGACTGTCCCAGACGTCCACAAGATCGGAACATTCTGTACATTCCAAAGTTTGCTGAGTTTGACTCTTTGATCCCAGATTGCCACTTCACCTCCAGAAATGATGTGGCCATGTTCATGGTAGATGTGATACATTAACTTTCACAAAAGGAGTTTCTCGAGATGTATCATTAACTCCTTCTGGTCAAAAACCAGACCCTGGTCAGAAAAGCTAAAGCAGGTGATCTGGTCAAGAGCTTAGTATACGGAGATGTATACCCAGCCATTGGTGGCTACATCAGGAGCTCCGGTACCTGTCATCAGTCCCCAAAGGGTGCTTTTAAAGTTCAGGACTTTCCAAATCTGATAGGGCGGCATGGTTAGCTCAACACGACAGCGCCAACCATCAGAACTGGAGCTCGAGTCCCGCGCTGTCTGTAAGGAGTTTGTACATTTTCCCCATATCTGTGTGGGTTTTCTCTGGGTGCTCCAGTTTCCTCCCACCATTAGTAAAGTAACGTTACCTTGTAACCAACGAATCTTTCTCTGGAAATGCCCTTCTGCACTGTGTTTTACCTGGTACCCTCTGTATGGGATGTCTACTGGACTGTTTGCAAACTTTCTCACCCCACCTTAGT
Source organism: Narcine bancroftii (assembly GCF_036971445.1). Lineage (NCBI taxonomy): Eukaryota > Metazoa > Chordata > Chondrichthyes > Torpediniformes > Narcinidae > Narcine > Narcine bancroftii. The sequence continues at coordinate 276,896,203 of NC_091471.1, read as the reverse complement.
GTTAATAGGGTATAAATTGGATGGCACGGACTCATGGGCCGATAGGGCCTGTGACCATGCTGTTTGTCTAAATTTAAAATAAATGTAAATTTTAAAATTTAGATACAAGCTGCCCCTTTCCAATGCTTTGAACACCTTTCTCTACCTGCAACCTTTCTTCCAGAGTCTGCTTTAAAACTATCCCCTTCAAGCACAGTTGTAAAACAAATGGCAGAAACACAAAAAAGTCTGAGGGAATCATCGGCGAGTCAGCAAAACCCTCATCTTGTTTCTCTCTGCACAGATGCTGCCCGGCCAGCTGAGCTTTTCCCTGAAGTTTTTGTTTTGGTTCCAGTAGTCATTGTTTTTGTCTCTTAGATTTTGTTCTCTTATCTGTTCCCCTCCAACATGGACCTGCCAATTCCTACTTTAGGTAAAAGCAGAAGCCTGACAATTTCTCTCCACTGCCACAGAGGCAGTGCCAACATCGGCCACAAGATCCAGGCTGTTATTTTTTCCAAACAACATGTAGGCGCTGGCAGAGCTGTGAGCTCAAAGCATCCCTACCCTGGCACACTGGTTCTCTGCAGTCAGACGAATCGAGGTAACTACCTTGCTAAGAAAGTAAAATCTACCTAATAGGTAACTATTTGTGGATTGCAGTTGTGAGCTAATACTTTACCAGGAGTTGGGTGGGGGAAAGGGGGTAGTGAAAAGACTTGTGAAAGGTACCAGAAAAATGAAATATTTGCTTCCTTGGTGGGGACACATTCAACTTCTGCCAATAGACTCAGCTACACCATTTGTCTGTGGTAGGACTGCAGCATTTCAGCTAAACATTATACAGTCGATCAGGTATGATTTTACAGTGGTTGATCCACAAAGTGAGTCCAGAAATGCAATCCAACTAATTAACAACATGAAACATCTCAGTTTGTGACCCTCTTGCAATTGGACATACAGAACAGTACACGAACAGAAACAAGTCAATTGGCTCTGAACATGAGGTCCAAGTTAAACTAAAACTTGGCTCCTTGCCCTTTATCCCTCTAATCCTATTGCCTGCTCTTATAACCATATATAACCATTACAATATAGAAACAGGCCATCTCGGCCCCTCTAGTCCACCCCGATTTAAGTGAACTCCACTAGTCCCATCTACCTGCTCCCTGCCCATAATCCTCCAATGCCCTCACATCCATGCACTCATCCAACTTTCTCTTAAATGACAAAATTGACGCTGCTGCGACCACCTCTTCCGGAAGGTCATTGCACTCTTGCTCCTGCCCTTCTGTTCAAATAACACTGATAGTTCATGTAGGAGTTATAGACCTTGTCAGCCAGTGGTGAAGGGGCATCTGGGAAAAAAAACCAGATTCAGCACATGAGCTGTACTTATCACTGAAGAGCAAACACTCCAAAGGGGGTTAAGTGGTGCACTTTGTTCCTGCGTTAATGTAAAACAAAGTTTGTCCTGATCCCTGCTCTGTTCTCCCCTGACATCCTGAACGGAATATATCAAATTTCCTGAACTCTTATCTCTTCAGTATCAGGTTCTGTGACCACCCCAAAGGAATGGGGTCAGTGATAAACTCAGAGAAGGTGCTATACATGAATCTCCCAGGCACCGTAGTGAAATGCTGACAGTTAAACTGCAAAAGGAAATAAAGAAGGAAACAGTCAGCAAATTGTCTCAACGTTTAAGGGCTGAGGGGCCCAAGTCTGTAACCCTGGGAGCTGCAGATTCCTGGCAGAAAACAGCATAACAAGGGACAGAGAGCATGTTATATTCATTGCAGGTAAGGCTCCCACTCCTACCAGCTTCTGTCGGAATTGCCTCTGTGACCAGTACTCTGGAGAAAACCAGAGCGTGGTGTAAAGTGACAATTATATATTTCAAGTTCAAGTTTATTGTCACGTGCACTAAGGTGGGGTGAGAAGGTTTGCAAACAGTCCAGTAGACATTCCATACAGAGGGTACCAGGTAAAACACAGTGCAGAAGGGCATTTCCAGAGAAAGATTCGTTGGTAACAAGGTAACGTTATTTTACTAATGTGAGTTTCATTCAGGATTCTGATAACGACCAGAATGTGATCTCACATTTATTAATCTTCTTCCCAAAAGGAAGGGGTGAAGGGAATGGTCGGAGAAGTTCCCGTCCCACATAGTGATGGGATCCCTTCAATGGCTCACCTGTAGAAGATGTTAAGGGATGCAAACGATGTCCTCAGACTTCTGATCAAGTAGAAGTGTGTTCTTGTAGCCATTGCATTAACATAAGTGGACCAAGAAAGGTCACTGGAGGTGTTTACCCCGAGGAACTTGGATCTCTCTTTTACCTCCACATCGGCCCTGTTGATGCGGAATGGAAATTGAGCTCCACCTCTCCTTTGCAAGTCTATGACCAGCTCTTTGGTCTTGCAGACATTGAGAGGGAGGTTGTTGTCTTGACACAAAGCCACAAGTCCCTCTCTCTCCTTTCTGTATTTTGACTGGTTGTATTTTGATTGTTAGAGATCCTACCTACAATGCAGATGTCAACATCAAATTTGGCCACAGACAGGGGTGTGCAGGGGACTGAATACACAGCCAGTGGGGTCCTGCTGTTGTGGATGATTGTGGAGGAGGTACCATCACAGTTGCTGTAGTGGTGAGAGCAACACCTTTACAGCACCAGCGATTGGGACGATGGTTCAAATCCCGCGCTGTCTGTAAGGAGTTAGTACGTTCTCTCCGTGTCTGCGTGGGTTTTCTTCAGGGACTCTGATTTCCTACCAAAACGTATCAGGGGTGTGGGTTAATTGGGCGGCATGGACTCATGGGGCCGAAATGGCCTGTTACTGTGTTGGATGTCTAATTTTTTAAAAATTAATTATAATCCTCACTGAGGATTAATCGTCACTACAAGATAGGAAGTCATGGATCCTATTGCAGAGATGGGTACTGAGGCCAAAGTCTTGGAGTTTGGGGATGTTGATTTGACACAACAGTGTTGAAAGTGGAACAGTCAATAAATCATAGCAACAGGTCTACAGTGGATGCCAACTCACTGCTCTACACAAAGCCCTGGTACACGGTATAGGGGATATGGTATTGAGCTGGATAGAGAATTGGTTGACAGATAGGAAGCAAAGAGTAGGAATAAACGGGTACTTTTCGGAATGGCAGTCAGTTACTAGTGGGGTGCCACAAGGCTCAGTGCTAGGACCCCAGTTATTTACGATATATATTAATGATTTAGATGAGGAAATAGAAAAGCAGACGACACCAAGCTGGGTGGCATTGTAAGCTGTGTAGAGGCTGTTAAGAGTGTGCAGGGTGACTTGGACAGGTTGGGTGAGTGGGCAAATGCATGGCAGATGCATTATAATGTGGATAAGTGTGTGGTTATCCACTTTGGAGGAAAGAATGGGAGGGCTGAGTACTATCTTAATGGTATCCAATTAGGAAAAGGGGAGATGCAAAGAGACCTGGGTGTCGCTGTTAATCAGTCATTAAAAATGGGCATGCAGGTACAGCAAGCAGTAAAAAAGGTGAATGATATGTTGGCGTTCAAATCAAGAGGATTCGAGTACAGGTGCAGAGAGGTATTGATGCAGTTGTATAAGGCCTTGGTGAGACCTCACCTGGAGTATTGTGTTCAGTTTTGGTCTCCTTATTTGAGGAAGGACATCATTGCCATGGAGAGAGTGCAGAAAAGGTTGACCAGATTGATACCAGGGATAGCAGGACTTGCATATGAAGAAAGGCTAGAACGAATGGGCTTGTACTCGCTGGAGTTTAGACGATTAAGAGGAGATTTAATAGAAACGTTCAAAATTCTTAAGGGATTTGACAGGCTAGATGCAGGAAGATTGTTCCCAATGTTGAGCAAGTCTAGAACCAGGGGTCACAGTTTAAGGATAAAGGGGAAGTCCTTTAAGACTGAGATGAGGAAGAATTTTTTCACTCAGAGGGTGGTGAATTTATGGAATTCTCTGCCACAGGAAGTGATTGAGGCCAGTTCCATAGCTATATTTAAGAGAAAGTTAGATTTAGTACTTGTGACTAGGGGGATCGGGGGTATGGAGAGAGAGCTGGAACAGGGTACTGAGTGGATGATCAGCCATGATCAAAATGAATGGCAGTGTAGGCTTGAAGGGCCAAATGGCCTACTCCTACACCTATTTTCTACATTTTTATGTTTACACCCACACAGTACCGATTAATTCAACAGGATGCTCCTAATCAACTACAGTTCGTTATTCAACACCATCATCCCCTCAAAACTGATCAGCAAACTCCAAACTCAACACCCCACTGTGTAAGTGGATCCTGGATTTCTTCACATCCAGACCACGATCAGTGAGGATCAGTAAGAACATCTCCTCCACAATCTCCATCAGTACCACAGGGCTGCATTCTTAGCCCCCTGCTCTACTCACTTTAAACCTATGACTGTGTGGGTTGGTATGACAATAACACCATCTACAAATTTGCCGATGATACCACATTAGTAGGTTGTATAAATGAAGGTGATGAGTCAGCAAATGTGATGGAGAATGAATACTTGGCTGAATGGTGCACCAACAACAACGTCACACTCAATGTCACCAAAACTACGGAGCTGACTGTTCACTTCAAGAAAGGAAAGTCAGAGGTGTACGATCCAGTGATCATTGAGAGATCAGAGATGGAGAGGGGAGCGAATTTAGGTTCTTGGGATGCGAGAAGTGCATCCAGCTGATGCTCCTGACAACCCATATTGAGGCTTTGGAGCAGGAGTTGGTTAAATTCTGGAGCAGAAGGTGTGATAGATGAGAATTACAGGGACACTATTACACCTAGGGGACAGGAAGAGGGTAGATGGGTTACAGTTAGGAGAGAGAGAGTGAACAGGCAGGCAGAGCAGGGCCCCCACTGGGCGTCCCTCTGAAGAACAAGTATACCATTTTGGATGTTGAGGGGATGACCTATCGGGTACAAGCCGTGGAAATCAGGTTTCTGGCATGGAGTCTGGAGCTGTGGCTAAGAAGGAAAGGGGGAAAAAGAGGCAAACTATAGTGATAGGGAATTCCATAGTTAGGAAGGCAGATGAGAGGTTCTATGGAGGAGATCATGAATCTCAGATGGTATGTTGCCTCCCTGGTGCCAAGGTCCGAGATATCTCAGATCGAATTCATGACATTCTTAGGTTGGAGGGTGATCAATCAGATGTCGTGGTCCATGTAGGGACCAATGACATAGGTAGGAAGGGTGAGGAGGTCCTGCAAGGAGAGTTCAGGGATGAAGAAGGGGACCCCTCAGAGTAGTGATCTCGGGATTGCTTCCCATGCCACGTGCTGGAGAGGTTAGAAATAGGAGGATAAGGCAGCTTAACACATGTCTGGAGACATAGTGTAGGAGGGAGAGCTTCAGGTTTCTAGATCACTGTGATCTGTTCCAGGGAAGATGGGATCTGATTTGCATCTGAACTGGAAGGGGATTAATATCCTGAACCCCGGTGGGTTTGAAGTCAATTTGCGGGGGAGGGGAACCAGAATGTTAGAGCAGTTGGTGAGAAGGAGGAGGTTTTCTTGCTCCAGTTACCCATGATGAGATACAACAAATGGTTAAAAAGGCTCTTACGGATAATAGTGGCATGTGGGCCTGGAAGCCCCCGAACCCTACTAAAGCATGAGGGTGTGGGCAGGGCCCCTGTGTCTACTCCATTGAGATACGGCGGATACACAGGGACCCACGAGGACTGCATGTACAGACAGAAATCAAAGAGTTGTATGTGATAGAAATGTTCTCAGGTGGATTTATTTTGATGGAAGGAGTATTGTTGGAAAGGATGATGATCTTAGGGCATGGATTGAAATGGATTGTTATTAGTGAGACTTGATTGGATGAGGGGCAGGACTGACAGCTCAATGTTCGGAGGTTTCATTGCTTCAGACAGGATAGAAGGGGAGGAGTGGCATTGGTAGTCAGGGAAAATATCACAGCTGTATGAAGTTGAGACAGCTGGGAGAGTTTGTCTACAGAGGCCATATGGGTGGAGTTGAGGAACGGGAAAGGTGTGACCACACTGTTAGGGTTATATTATAGACCACCCAATAGAAAGAATCGGAGGAGCAAATCTGTAGAGAGAGAGAGAGAAGGAGAGCAGACTGCTACAAGACGCAGAAACTTGCGATAGTGGGAGATTTTAACTTTCCATGTATTGACCACTCCGTTTCTCTCAGGGACCAATTCTCCCATACTGTAAAAGGGCTGGATGGCTGATCGCTCCTCCCATCCTATCTATTCAAAATGTCGGTCCAGTCCAGAGGTCAAGGTTACCAGGAATCACCAAGTGCTCTGCACCGGTGTTGACCAAGGCCAAATATTGGCGGTCATTACCCCCACCCCAATGGATTGTTAACGGTATATAGGGCCGGGGGTCCCCGTGTATCCGCTGTATCTCAATGGAGTAGACACGGGGGCCCTGCCCACACCCTCATGCTTTAGTAGGGTTCGGGGGCTTCCAGGCCCACATGCCACTATTATCCATAAGAGCCTTTTTAACCATTTGTTGTATCTCATCATGGGTAACTGGAGCAAGAAAAGCTGGCTCGATAGGAGCAGCAGTGGGAGCAGAGGGCACAGTTGGGCCAGGAAGACTCAACAGCTGGGGATGATGTTCCCCTGCCTTCCTCTTATAAAGGGCATAAAGGACTGCAGTAGGTTTCCCATCAATATCACTTTTAGGTACGCCTAACTTTAACAAGGTTAGAAAAAGGTCCTTTCTTGTCGGTCCGTTATTAGCAGCAGCCCCTCTCTTTTCATCCTGATTGTCTGATGTAACCTGGGTTGTACGTGAGTGGATTTTACCTCCCAGTTCTAATTCTCGAAGCCCAGATAAGGCGTGCACCGCCTCAGACACAGGGTGCCCAATTAGCAGGCTAGTTACAGACAGAACCAGTCCCTGTACAGTGGGTTGGGCGGAACGAACCAATCTGGTATGCATTCCGGCCGAGAATATCTCTTCATCAGGGCTCCCCCCATGTACCCACAGCCTCAAACGCCCTGCTTACAAAGCAGAGGCCAGGGCCTGTTGATGAATTACTGCTATACCCTCCTCTGGGGTGCCCCAATTGTTCTGCAAATGTAAATCCCAATCTACTGATAGCAGGGCATCCCCTAGAGTGGCAAGTAAGTAATCCACCTCTCTTCCTCTACCCCGCGGCTCAGCAGTGACCCGGATATCAGTAGTCAATATTCCTAATCCCAACAATTCCTCAGGGGTTAAATATACATTACCCCCTCCTTGCTCCCAAACACGCAGGAGCCAGGCTGCCAGAGTTTCTCCCGCCTTTTGTCTAAATCGATCTTCAATGGCAGCCAGCTCTTCTATAGAGAAGTCACGTATTATTGACTGCTCTTGACCTCTACTCCCACTTTGGCCCACAGGGTCCTTTGCCCAGTGGATGGGACGAGGCCAAGGCCATCCTGTAGAGGGTGTAGGCCATAGAGCATAAGCAGGGGTTCAGGTATTTTCCCCTGGGTCCGCTTGGGAGATCGGGGTATCTATCCCTTCAATCTCTACCCTTACATCATCCCCCCTTCCGTTTGTTTGGGAAGTCTGCTGCCTTATGGGGCAGGCGTGAACAGCGGGTGGAGAGGGCAGTATGTTAGGCACATGTTGAGGAGTATCTGCATTATTACCATGGTCATCATTCCAGATATTCCTGTCCCATTCATCAATTACATCAGGATCGTCGCCATTCCTTATCATGGGACGAATACGATGTGGATAGGGTTCTACTCCATGCCTTTCCTTATCTGCACAGAGTTGCTGCCGGAGTTTAATATTATGGCAGATCGTTTGGGCATGCTTATCCTCCCATTCTTTGGACCTGTCCTGACTGGTGCGAACAATCTCGCTCATCATGGAACAGCATTGTCGCAGGGCTTCTAGCTCCTCCTCTAGCTGTTCTCTCTTGTGCTGAGATTCTACTTCTCGCTGAACTGATTCTGCTTCACGCTGAACGGAGCAGCGTAAGGCTGTGGCCAGCAGCCAAAAACCGTCCGTCAGCATTCCCTTTTTAACAGGAAATTTACTTTCTCGAAGGAGAGTGGCAACCCGCTCTCCCAGAGGCGCACTTGATGGATCTAACTTCTTATCCCAACTAATGGGTGGTCCTAATAAAGACAGGGTATTGGCCAACTTGCCAAACCCATCGTCTTTGGATGTCCATCCCGGAATCAAGAACTGTTTAGGGCTCATCTCTTTCTTTCGGCGAAACATCTCAAGACCAATCCTGCTCGCAGCGCCAATTGTCCTGGGTAAACTTGCACCGTTTTAGATTGGTCACAGTGTTCAAGCTACCGAAAGAAAATAGACACCCACACCGAGAGCAGTTCAGTTTATACAAATGTTTATTACAAATTCAAAAGCTGATTTCAAACTACAATATGCAAGCCCTTCCCAATTATACTTATCAATGCCTGGAGTGGTCCCAACTGCCAAAGCAAGGTAATGACCGCACACCTGTAGTACGTTGTCGGGGTGGTGGTAGCAGCTTCTCACCTCCCCTGGCCGGGACGTTAGCTGGACTCTAGAGGTTCTTCTTCTTGCTGAGAGACGTTTCCACCCCTCAGAGAGTCTCCACTTCAGCAGTGGGACCATGGCTTATATTACCCAAAAAATTGTTCACTCATAGCTTATCTCTTTGAATAAATGATTTAATTATCTTCAAGGTCTCCTGACAGTCTGTGACCAACAAAAGACAACTGCCTCTCTGGGCCTCATGGTGGAATTTAGATGTGTCTACTAATTCATGTGCATCTTGGGCCTCATGGTGTAAATTAGATTATGTCTTCCTATTCAACTGCATCCCTGGGCCCCATGGTGGAATTTAGATTATGTCATCTGATGCAACTGCATCCCTTCTTGCATAAGCTGGTCTAAATCCTCCATTACAGCTTGGAGTTTGTCAAATGTTCAGGAAAGTTTTCTAAATTAATATATAGAGGTACCAACGAGAAAGAGGATGCAATATGTGATCTCCTATTAGGGAACCAGACAGGTCAAATGACAAATGCAGGGGTAGACAAACATTTTGGGTCCAGTGACCATAATGTCATTGGCTTCAAGTTAAATATGGAAAAGGTCCTCGTGTTGGGATCCTAAATTGGAGGAAGGAAAAGTTTGTGGAAATGAGAAAGAATCTAGGAAGAGTGGATTGGGATGAGTTGTTTTCTGGCAAGGATTTGTTCAGTAATTGTACGGCCTTCAAAGGTGAAAGTTTGAGAGTGCAGAGTTTGCATGTTCCTGTCAGGATTAAAGGCAAAGTTAACAAGCAGAGGGAACCCTGGTTTTCAAGGGATATTGACCATCTGATTAAGAAGAAGAGGCCAGTGTATAGCAGGCATAAGTAACAAGGAGCAATTAAGTAGAGAAAATGGAAGAAAATACTCAAGAAGGAAATCAGGAAGGCAAAAAGAGACATGAAGTTGATTTGGCAGATAATATGATGGTAAATCCGAACTGGTTCGACAAGTATATTAAGAGTAAAAGGAGAGTAAGGGTCAAAATTGGTTCCCAAGAGGATCGGAGTGGTCAACTATGTGTGGAGCCTTACCTTGAGGTAAGGGTATCTCCCTTGGGGGAGATCATAAACAGTTTGTTTGCATCAGTATTTACTCAGGAAACTGGCAGAGTGTATAAGGAAAGAAGGAAAACAACTGTAGTGTCTTGGAATATGTGGAGATCAAGGAGAAGGAGGTGCTTGCTGCTTTACAATGAATAAAGGTAGATAAATTCCCTGGGCCAGATATGATATTCCCTTGGATCTTGAGGGAGACTAGTGTAGAAATTGCAGGGGCCCTGGCAGATATATTAAAAATGTCCTTAGTTAGAGGATTGGAGGGTGTAGTGTGATCAATGACTATTCACAGACATGAAGTAAGGGCCAAAGGCTTTATTGATCTAAAGATCCAAGCATGCCTCAGCATGCTGCTGGCTCAACCCCAAGGACACATATGGGGGAGGAGACTAGGACTCTAGGCCTTTATTCGATATCTTATGGGGAGGGGCCACTGGTTCAGCAGGCAGGCCAACCTGCCCAGCTCAGTGGGGAACGTGCCCGCAATACCATGTTCCACCACAGAGAGTAGCTCATTGAATGTTGTCCTGTTGTTTATAAAAGGCTACAAAAGTAAACCAAGCCGGTGAACCTGACGTCAGTAGTAGGTAAATTATTGGAAGGAGTTCTGAGAGTTAGGATATATAAGTATTTGGACAGTCATGGGCTGATTAAGAATAGACAGCATAGCTTTGTATGTGGTAGGTCATGTTTAATGAACCTTGTAGAGTTTTGTTTAGGAGGCTACCAAGAAGGTAGATGAAGGAAAGGCTGTGGAGGTTGTCCACATGGATTTTAGTAAGGCCTTCGATGAAGTTCCACATGAGAGTTAGTTCAGAAGGTTCAGACACTAGGTATCCATGGAAAGGTTGTAAACTGGATTCAAAATAGCTGAATGGGAGAAGACAGAAAGTGGTAGTGGATAGTTGCTTCTCAGACTGGAGGCCTATGATTAATGGTGTGGCTCAATGATCTGGATGATAATGTGGTTAATTGGATCAGCAAATTTGCTGATGACACAAATATTGGAGGTATTGAGGACAATGAGGTTGATTTTCAAAACTTTCAGAGGGATCTGGACAAACTGGAAGAATGTGCCAAAATATGGCAGATGGAGTTTATTGCAGAGGAATTTTGGAAGGGCCAACCAAGGTAGGATATAGACAGTAAATGGTAGGGAACTGAGGAGTGTGGAGGAGCAAATGCATCTTGAAATACAGATACATTGTTCCCTGAAGGTGACATCATAGGCGGACAGGTTTGTGGCATCTTAGTCTTTATAAATCAAAGTATTGAGTAGAGAAGTTGGGATGTTATGTTGAAGTTGTTTAAGACATTGGTGAGGCTAAATTTGGAAAATTGTGGGAATTCTGGTCATCCAACACAGGAAGGACATCAATAAGATTGAAAGAGTGCAGAGAAGATTTACTAGGATGTTGCCGGGTTTTCAGGAATTTAGTTACAGGAAAAGATTAAACAGGTTAAGGCTTTATTCCTTGGAGCGAAGAAGAATGAGGGGAGATTATGAGAGGTATAGACAGAATAGATGCGAGTAGGTTTTTCCCACTTAGATTGAGGGAGATATGAGGGGCCATAGTTTTAAGCTGAAAATGGGAAGGGGTTAGGGGAATATTATGGGAAACTTTGGATAGATTCATGGATGGGAGAGGTCGGATTGAGTTATCCAATGAGAGCAGGGCAATGGGACTAGCGGAATAAAGGTTGGCGCAGATTAGAAAGTCCAAATGGCCTGTTTTCTATGCTGTAGCTGTTACGAGCCCAAGACCCCAAAAACCAGCAGCAATAGACATTCACCAAGACAAGTGGCTTTTAAAACAAATTATTTTTAATCAACTTCAAACATGAAAATAGAATCGAACTTTAATTTAAGTCTATACTTATACTATACTCTATACTAACCCAAATTACCTCCTTCTAATTCTAAGCGCACGTGTATGTAATGTGTGTGTAAATTCAAGAAAAGTTCTTTGGTTCACAGTTCAATCTCACTTCTCCTTCTTCCAAGTTCTCTGGTTGCAGGCAATCACCATACTGTGCACAGAATTTAACATGCATAAAGTTCACCAGGCTTGGTGCTTGAAAGGTAAATGTTTACCGCTCAGGAAGGTTTTTGTAGGGTTTGCAGAGAGAGATATTTATTGCTCCAGGTTTTCCACAACTGAGGTGCCACCGCTAGTCACCTCAGAGTCTCGCTGATGAAACTTGCCCCATCAGGGTCTTCTAGATGGTAACCTCTTTCTTCAAGCTACCACAGAGTTCCATTCCTTCCTCTATTTCAAGAGAAACATCCGACAGATAGCACTTCCAGCCATCTACTGCCCTGGAACTTGCTTTCATCAATTTCACAGTTTTCCCTGGATTGCACTTTTCAGTTACTTGTCAGTGTCCCACACACTGACTGACTGAGCTGTTAACTCAACTCTCTCTCTTTTCCAACTGAAACTTCCAAGAAAAACATGTGACTCACTTGCAAAACCCCCACCTTCTCCAGCAAATAACAGGAGTTCTTTCTTCTTCTCAAGTTGTTACCTTAGTTAAACAAAATCCAGAATTGACCTTTCTGTGAGCACTTTGCAGAAGTGATAGACAGCCTGACTCCAGCAAGAGAATGGTCAAGCATTTTATGAGGCCATTAGCACCTACTTGTGGAATGTGCCTACATTCTCCATAGATCTTCAGTATTTCTTCACTTTCAAATAAGATATGTTTTAAAATGTGTGTATGTATGTGACCTATTCTAAATCTAATAAATTCTCCACAAATATTAATATTGTTACATAGCATTCTATGGTTCTGTTCTAAGGTCACTATTTTGGAGGATATTTCCTTGTACCAACACACTAATGGCATGATGAATAAAGCACATCAGCACCTCTTCTTCCTCAGGAGTTTGAGGAGGTTTGGTATGACATCCAAAACCCTGGCAAATTTCTGTTGTGGGAAGTGTGCTGAACAGTTACACCACAGTCTCATGTGGAAATGTCAATACCCCTGAGCGTAAATCCTTTCAAAAAGCAGAGGACACAGCCCAGGACATCACAGGCAATACCCTGCCCACTATCGAGAACATCTGCAGGGAACATTGCCATCAGAGGGCAGCAGCAATCATCAAGGATCCACAGCACCCAGCACACACTCTGTTCTCACTGCTGCCATCAAGAAAGAGGTATCAGTGTCACAAGACTCACGCCACCATGTTCAGACTCCTCACCATCAGACTCCTCAATGACAAACTCAATCAGAAACTCATTTAAGGACTCTTACTTGTGCACTTTAATGATTTTCTTTTTATTCTCTCTGTATTGCACAATCAGTTTGTTTACATTTAATATCTGTTTATAGTTCTTTTATTTGCTTACATTTTTATGCTGTGTATAGTTTATTTTTTGCACTAAGTGATAATTCTGTCCAACCCACAGAAAAAAAAAATTTTAGGGTTGAATTTGAAGTCATGTATATTGGATAGATTCATGGATGGGAGAGATCTGGAGGATTATGAAATGGGTGCAGGTTAGTGGGACTAGAGGGGCTGAATGTCCTGTTTTCTGAGTTGTAGTGTTCTAGGTCTAGGCCATGTATGTACTTTGACAATAAATTTTAATCTGAAATCTTAATCTATTTTCCCATAAATGTCCATAAACCACATACCTAATTCTCCACCCCTACCTGTACTAGGTGCAATACCCATTTATTTTGTGCATTTTATTTATAATTTTTCAGATTTGAACAGTTTACAGCATCTATACCGATTACAAAGGTTCTTCTGTTGAGTCCAAGGCTAACACTTCTCCCTCCCTCCCCCCCCCCACCCCATTCCCTCGACATCTAACATTTAACACTCAACCAATCAAAGATCAACATTAGAAGCACTTACAACAAAGGAGTAAATCATATCGTGGTGTTATAGGTCTGGCATAGCTCGGCGGTCACCCTCCCTCTACCTTCCCCCACCCACCCCCCCCCCCAGAATTGAGGAGGAAATTGGAGCGGACCGGGCTATGATGCAAAATTGTCCTCTTCACAATCGTCCTCCTTTGTAGTTAAGGTGCGGTTGCCAAACTTTTTGGAAAGTGCCATACCTTCCCCTTAAATTATAAGTGATTTTCTCCAGGGGAGCACATCCTTGCATTTCCTTGCTCCACTGCACAATGCTTAGACAAGAGTCGGATTTCCAGGTAGCCACTATGCACTTCCTGGCCACTGCCAATGTGATCATTACAAATTGAATTGGGAGTTTGGACAGCTTCATTTTAAGTCTTCGTCCATTATGTTACCCAACAGGAACAGCTCTGGGTCCTTGGGAATTCCTTACCTATAATTTTTCCCTAGGACTTCGCCTAGTTCTGCCCAGAAGGGCATCACCTTGGTACATGTCCAGGTTGCGTGCACAAAGGTTCCTGTCACAATGCTACATCTAAAGCATTGATCTGGTCATTCTGGCTTTGATTTATTTATCTTTTGCGGCGTTAGGTACGGCTGGTGCAAAATATTGTTCTGCACCAGCCTATACCGTGCATTGATGACTGCAGCCGTGATGGCCTAACACAGGTCAGACCAGCACTGCTCATCAATCGTTATTCCTAGGTGTGACTCCCACCTCTGTCTTGATTTATGGAGACTTCGTTTAGGTCTTTCCACTTGGAGCAGAAAATAAATTGCCGAAATGATTTTCCATGTGATTCCCCCTTCGAATTCTAGTCTCTATGTCACTGCACGTTAATAGGGACATAGTTGGACATCATTTGTCCTGTAGAAAAGATCTTATCTAAAAGTAGCAGTGAAATGTCTTGTTTGATAAATCATACTTCTGCCTAAGTTGTTCAAATGACATTAATTGTCCCTGCTTGTCACTGTCCTCCATACACCTGAAGCCATTATGACACCAGGTGTCCAGGATCTTGTTACCTACCATTAAAGGTATTAATTGATTTAGAATCAGGGGCATTTTTGGGGACAGCCTCACTTTTATTCCTAAATATTAGTTAATGTTGTTCCATACATGTATAATTTGTTTTAGTATAGGGCTGTCTGTTTTTCCAGATAACAATCTGGTGTCCAATAAATAAAGTCCTCTGCTACCCTCTCACCCACCGTGCACACCTCTTCCCCCCAAAAAAAAGTGTGAGGAGAAGTATCTCAGCTGGTCTGCCTGATAATATTTTTTGAAGTCCGGCATTCACAATCCAGCCAGACTGAAGTCCCAGGTCAATTTCTCCTTAGAGATCCTGGCTACCTTCCCATTCCAAGGGAATTGTGAGAGCAGGGTTTGAAAAAAACATGGTACAATGCTACAGGCAGTGTCTGAAAGAGAGACTGAAGTCTTGGCAACACATTCATTTTCACACATTTGACGTTACGGGCAGGAACATCTACCTGTTTAGATCCTCCCCGATTTTTCCCAGCAAGGGGGTGTAACTTAATTTGTACAAGTTGTTTAGGTTATTTATTTTGCCTCCTAGGTACTTAATCCCATTTTGTGGCCATTTTAGGAAACTATTCTCTTGACATTGGCTATAATCTATCCGCATAAGTGGCATAATTTTTCTCTTGTCCCAATTGATCTTGTACCCAAAGCCCTCTCCATAGTCTCCAGAGTAGAGTGCGGTTTGGACAACGAGCTTACTGTGTCTGTCAAATATATCAGTACATCATCAGCAAATAAACTGATCTCGTGTTCTTCCTGGCCTTTGATGTCTGGATCCTGGTGAATGGCCTCAGTCAATGGTTCCATAGCCAGTACCAATAGAGCTGGAGATAGTGGGCATCCTTGTCTACTTTATCTTGCCAGTGGGAAGGCTGAATAAATTTGCCTATTAATCATAACTTTCGCCTTGGGCGCATGATATAGCACCTTTATCCAATTAACAAAAGTTGGCCCTAGCCCTGTCCTTTCCAGAACTTTAAATAAAAGGTCCCACTCTAATCTATCAAATGCCTTTTCTGCATCAAGAGCCACAGTGAGACCCCTCTCATTTCCAGTTTGTGCCAAATGTATTATAGTAGTCTACCAATGTTATCCCTGCCTGTCTTTTTTGTAACAAAGCCCGTCTGATCTTTATTGATTAGTTCTGGCAAATACTTTGCTAATCTATTTGCCAGGGCTTTGGCAATTATCTTATAGTCTATATTTAATAGTGAAGCAGGTCTATTAGCAGGTCCTTATCTTTATTCAAGATAATTGTAATAATTGCTGTTGAAAAAGATACTAGGGGTTTATGGGTCTCCATTGTCTGATCTATCACTTTTATATAAAGAGGGAGAAGTAGATCTTTGAATTTCTTATAGAACTCAGGTGGAAACCCATCCTTGTTAGTTTGCAATGAATTTCATGTGCTCACTATCTCTTTTTCCATGAAGAGTCAGTCTAAACCTTCCTCCCCTCCTGGTCTAAATTTGGCAACTCTATCTTGGACAGGAACTCACCAATTTTATCCAAACTCTCTACAAATTCTGATTTATATAAACCCTCATGGAATTTCTAAAAGGTGTCATTAATTTCCTTTGGTGTGTAAGAGATCCTGCCATCCCCCAGTTTGTATCGCATTGATCTTTCTTGAGGTTTGCTCTGCTCTCAACAGCCATGCAAGGACCTTGTGGACTCTCTCCCCCAATTCATAATATTATTGTTGAGACTGTAATCTAGCCTTTTCCATTCTGTACATTTGAAGTGTGCTATATTTAAGCTTCCTGTTTGTTAAAACACTATACTAATCTTCTGAGCCTGAATCTTGAAAGTACTTTTCTAAATGAGAAATTTCTTGTTCTAATTCATTCACCTCCCTCTCATATTTTTTCTTTACTGTTTTGGTGTATTCAATTACTTGACCCCTCAAATATGCTTTGAGAGTGTCCCATAAAAGGAATTTATCTGGAGTAGAGGTACAGTTGGCCTCACAGAACATGTCTATCTGCAAAACTCCAGCTTCTTTAACAGCAGTGCATTAAGATGCCAACCTGCTTGTCTGTCATCTCTGTTTTTTTGAGAATTTTATTTATTGATCATGATAAGTCATACAATAAAAAAATACAAGAAAAAATAATACATACATGATTTGTAAATATACCCCCACAACTCCCCACCCCTCTACCCTAACCCACCCCCCACTAAACTACCCCAAAAGGAAAAGAAGAAAAAAAAGGAGATCACATAACATCAAACTCTCAGTCAGTTGTTTGCCCTGGTTTTGGGCAGCACCATTGATGCGTGGGAAGAAGATTAATAATTCAACCCCATATATTCCAGACACGGGCTCCAAGTTTTAGCAAAAAAAATAATTATTACGTAAATTATTTATCTTTTCCAACAGAATACAAGATCTCATTTCTAAATGCCATCGCTGAATACTCAAATTAGTCTCATTCTTCCAAGTAATTGCCAAACATTTTCTAGCCACGGCAAAGGCCAATCTCAAAAAAAGCAATTTGAAATTTATTTAATTTTAACTCCAAGTTCAATTTCTTCATATAACCCAATAAAAATACTAAAGGATCAAGTGGAATTTTCAATTTAAAAATAGCTTCTAAGAGATCCTTAAATCTATCCCAAAAAGGCTTCATTGTCTCACATAACTAAGTAGAATGTAAAAAATAACTAACTTCCTTAAAACATCTAAAACATAAATCAGAAATAAAGTTAAATATAATTGATAAATAAAATTATAGTGAACCAATCTTTACCTAACATTTACAATTTGAGTCATACTATCTTCACATAGATTCATCCAATCATCCTGAGAGATAGATATGGAAAAATCTTTTTTCCCATTTTAATTTAGATTTATTGTCCGGCATCTCAATCCTAACTATTAGGGGTGAATGATCTGAGAGAAGTCTTGCTGTGTACTCAGCCTCCATGATCCTACCCTCTAAATAGGCTGAAGCCAAGAAAAAAATCTATTCTAGAGTAGGAGTCATGTTGCCTTGAGTAGAAGGAATAATCCCTCTCCCTTGGATGCTTCCTCCTCCATATGTCTCAAATTCAACTCCTTCATATCATCAATGGTGGTATGTGCCACCTTTATTTTCATTATTTTCTTTGTTGACTTGTCCAAAACAGGGTCCAGATGAAGATTAAAATCTCCCCCAATTAAAATATTCTCCTTTTCTTCTGCCAATCTCAGGAAAACGTCCTGCATAAATTTTTAATCTTCTATATTGGGGAAATATAACTTCATTAGGGTCCAGGATTCTGAATATATTTGACAGTGCACCATTATAAATCTACCTGCTTTTATTGCAGTCACAGCCTGCACTCTAACCAGAACACACTTCCCGATCAAAATTGCCACGCCCCCCCCCCCTTGCCTTCAAACCAAATGAAGAAGCTAATACCTGGCCCACCCACCCTCTTTTTTTTTTAACTTTTGATGCTCTCATTCTGATAAATGGGTTTCTTGGAGGAAGGCCAGATCCACTCCTATTTTCTTAATGTGTGCCAAGATGCATTTTCTCTTGACTGTTCCATTCAAACCATTGACATTGAAACTTGCAAATTTTAAGCTCTTAGCCACTGCCCCAGGGGTTATTAGAGCTATATTTCTACCACCCTGGGTCCCTTCATTTGTCTTTAGCCATCCACTCCTGACCACCTGAGCCACGCCAGACCCTGAGAAAAAAAGCAGAGACTAAAAAAACTAGCCAAAGGAAAATAAAAAAGGAAAATACAAACATAAACTAAGGTAACATGATTAGTTAGCTCCAAACAACTCCCCCATTGTGGTCCTCACCCTGCTTACATCGTGCCCTCCCCCCCCAGTGACTACATCACCATCCCTCCCCATTATAACAGATTGTGTGCCTCGCACTTACCTTCTCCTCCATCTGTTTCCCATGGACTCCCAGAAAAATTACACTTATCACTTCACTTCTATTTGCCGGTTCCTCCTGGCTTCTTAATCTCTCGGCTTGGCTCTTTCTTTGCACTTCCTGGCCTCTCTGACCTGTGACTGCTGGACTCGTCGATGTCACCATGGGAAATTAAAGTGATGCAAGAACGCCTAACCTGGTGTTCTTGTTGCAAGAGGGGGATCCTGAACCTCTCCCTCTCCTGAGGCATTTTGCAGGCTTTGAAGTGCACATGCCAGTCTGGGGCAGCATCTCCTCCTGGGTCCCATCTCTCTTGCTGGGTGGGTTGTTTAATTGGAACATCGACTCCTTTAGTGGGTCTCAATGTTCCTGCTATTTTCCCCACCATGAGGCACCTTGAGTTGGGTTTCCAGTTTCAACCCTGTTTCCTTAGCATTCTTGGTTGTGAGTTTGCTTTTTGTTTGGTCATTGCTCTGTTCTAGACATCTTCTCACTTCCTTTACTGGTATTTTGGCAATTATTTTGAAGGTTTTTCTCAGTTTATTTTCTTACGAGCCTGGGAGCTTCGGGATTCTACACTCCCCACATCACATGACCTCCCATTAAATGTCCATTAACACCGTATATCCAATTCTCCACCACCTTCCTGTACTAGGTGTAACTTAATATCATTGGGACATGGGGGAAAACTGGAGAACGTGCAAGCTCCCCACAGACAGCACGGAGGTCAGAGTCCACTTTGGATGGCTGAAAATGTGAGGTGGTTTCATGACCTGTTATACTAACTGCTGCACTAACTGTGTTGCCCAGCATTTTGTTTATGTTTTACACTGTATACAGTTTTTTTTTGTACTACCAATTAATGGTAATTCTACAATGTCAGCAGGAAAAGGGAATCTCAGGGTTTTATTAATCTCAGGGTTGCCGAAGGCTAGAATTGCTGTTAATGGCCAAATTTCAGAATCTTTTAGTTTGACAAGATCTACTAGACAAGGATGTCCGTTGTCACCTGCTTTATTTGCTATAGTTATTGAACCTTTAGCACAATTAATACGTCAAAATGAAAATGTTAAAGGTATGAGAGTTCTGAATGAGGAATATAAGATTAATTTATTTGCTGATGATGTTTTATTATATTTTGTGCATCCGGATACTTCTTTACCTGCAATTCAAGAATGTTTAGAAATTTATGGCCAATTATCTGGTTACAAAGTAAATTGGGCTAAAAGTGAAATTTTACCAATTTGTAAAGGTGATTATTCAGTATATAAAAATATTACAAATTTGAAGTGGACTACACAAATTAAATATTTAGGAATTAATGTTAATACAGAATTTCAAGAATTATATTCAATTAATTATTTTCCTTTAATAAAAAGGATTAAATTAGATTTGATTAGGTGGAGGGATCTACCTTTGGGTTTACTAGGGAGGATTAATACCATAAAAATGAATATTTTTCCTAGAATACAATATTTGTTTCAATCAATTCCTTATTTTTTTTTTTAAGTTTTTTTTAAGGATTTATATAAAGTGATTAGAGAATTCTTATGGAAGGGAAAATTTCCGAGAGTAGCAATGAGAAAATTGATGTGGGATTTTCAATTTGGAGGTTTAAGATTACCGAATTTTCAGCATTATTATGAAGCAGCTCAATTCAAATTTCTTAGTGCATTAATGAATATGGACGACCCACCAAGTTGGGTAAAGATAGAAATGGCGGTTATTTTAGAAAAATTTCCTCATGAGTTTTTGTTTCGATGGAATAAAAATTTATTACGAACTTATGATGTGCCAATATTGAAACATTTATTGAATTTATGGACAAGTAAATTTAAAAAATCGGGACTTAAAAATATATATTCTGGAAGATTGCCATTATATAATAATCAACTTGTTCCTTTTACGGCCTCCAATGCCACTTTGAAACAATGGGAAAAGAAGGGAATAAAAAATTTATCTGATTGTTTTTCTGAGGGTTGTTTTTGTTCCTTTGACGAATTACAAAGGAAATATGGTATTAGTGCAAATTCTATATTTGTATATTATCAATTAAGATCTTTTGTAAAACAGTTATGTGGTCG
This sequence comes from Narcine bancroftii, assembly GCF_036971445.1. Lineage (NCBI taxonomy): Eukaryota > Metazoa > Chordata > Chondrichthyes > Torpediniformes > Narcinidae > Narcine > Narcine bancroftii. The sequence goes on along the minus strand of NC_091471.1, from coordinate 276,875,720 downwards.
ACATATGATTTTATTGCCTGAATCTAGTTTTGAAGAATATGTACTTTCAATACCAAAAAAGGGATATATATCTGATTTGTATTGTACTTTACAAGAAATTGATAGTAAAAAAGACTGGGATAAAGATAAGTTGAAATGGGAAAAAGATTTAGGACATAAAATAGCTGAAGAAGCTTGAATGGAAATTTGTCAGAATAGTATTCGGAAATTAATTAACGCTAGACTAGCGATGATTAATTATAATTTTATTCGTCAGCTATATTTAACGCCGGAGAAATTTAAAAAATTTGGTTTTAGTAAGTTGGATTCTTGTTTTCGATGTGATCAGACGGCCAATACTTTTTTTGCATACTGTTCGGCTTTGTGATCAATTGCAACAGTTTTGGAAATGTATTCAATCTGTTTTTAACAGTTTATATAATATCCATCTTGTATTAGATCCCGATATATTTTTATTAGGGAACATGCAATCATTAGTCTATTTAGGTTTAGAGGATTATCAGATTTCATTTATTTATTTAGCTTTAGTTGTGGCTAAGAAATGTATAGCACTTACTTGGAAAGATAGAAATATACTAACTTTAGATAAGTGGTATTTGGAAATGAAATTTTGTTTGACTATGGAAAGGATATCTCTTTCAATTCAGGATAAGGTGTCTTTTTATAAGTTAAAGTGGACTCCGTTTGCTAATTATATGCATTTAAGTTTGATTTAAATATATGTTTAAGTGTGATATTTTAGTATTGACAATTTTTTTTTGTTGTTAGAATTTTTTTAGGTTAAGTTTTATCTCTTTTTTGTAAGTGGTTTTTTCATATATAATATTGTCAATTTTATTAACTCTTCACTCTTTATTTTGGGGGAGAGGGTTGGACTAATTTTAAGTTAGACTATTAATATTATGTTACAATTAACGGGGGGGGGGGTTATTTTGTGTAGTTTTCTGATGTAATATTGTAATCATACCTTTTTAATTTTTTTTTCTATTTTTCTTTAAATGTAATTCTTTATTGTATTCATGTTATAAAATTTTAAATAAAGTCTTCAAAAAAAAGGGTTGTATATGATATCATGTATGTACTCTGGCAATAAATAATGGATGATGAATAAACTTAAACTAAATAGTTGTCTGACATGGGTGTCCTTGTTGTTCAGGTGCTTCTATGTTCAAAACTCTCACTGTAAAGACCAACGTACTGTTTGCTTTCTTCACCATCAGCTCTACCTGCACTCCAACCTTTACTGACTGATATCCCGCATCTCATTGAACCTCCCCTCTCACCATTCAGATAATCATCTGCCTTCCTGGTATTGCCACATTTACATTGCCACTGGATCTGCCATACATTTGCCCACTCTTCTAATCTGTCCAAGTCACCCTGCAGCCTTCTGGAATCTTTCACAGAACTCACACTGCTTCCCAGTTCAGAGACATTGGAAAATTTAGAGGTATTACATTCAAATTCTTTGTTGAGATCATCAATATGAATTGTAAATAGCTAGGGTCCCAGCACTGAACCCTAAGGTATCTCCCTAGTAACTGCTTCTCAATCTGAAAAGGATCCATTTATTAACTCTCTCTGGTTCCTGCCTGCCTGCCAGCCATCTTTCTATCCACATCAGTACATTACCTCCTATACGCATTCTCTTAACTCTTGCACAGGACTTATCAGAAGCCTTGGGATAGTAGCCCTCTTTTCAATCCCCGGAAGACCAATCTGATGTCTGCAGTGGTGACCATGGTTGAGGTTGGAGTGGTATCTGCTACTGTTCCAAATGAGTGCATAAAGCTTAGGGAGGGATGTTTGTTATTCTGCCTGCATCATTGCCCATGAAGGTATGCATGCCCTGCCACAGCACCTGGTGTCCAGGCCTCTGATCATACCTGCACTTCTTGCATCAGGCTGGCATCAGCCCTGGTCTTCAGTGGTTTCCTTTGAACACTTGTTTTTTTGGCTGTGGACGATTTCACAGGGGTGGAGGGAAGAGCTTCTTAAAGCTAGCAGTCATTTAATAACCTTGAGGAAAGCATCCAAACCCAGCAAACTTGCAGGAAATATGCAGCTTCCCCTCATTGCGCTGGTTAATGATGCCCTTGGTTGTTGGTTTAAAATGGTAAAAGTATAACTAATTGGTATGTGAGTGTGAATTCCATGGCTGTGTGGTAAATAAATGCTCATTTCCAAAGACTGAGGTCAGCACCACCAACTTTCACTGAAAATGCATTGAGCCATTAATCAACTGCACTTTGAACAGTGAAGATTTTGTGGGACTGAATTCCATTTTAAATTACAAAGCAAATAACATGCAAAGGCACTGCAGGCCAATTTATGAAGCAATAAATACGCTGAAGCCTAGAACTTTCCTAAATGTCTCATACCCACAGGGATTTCTCTTTGCTCGCGTTGTGTCTGTGCAGTCATGAGTGCCCTCTGCCTTGTTGTAGTGACCGTGCTGTGTGTGTAAATAAAGTCGTGCTTTGCAGTGGAACTATCTGTAAGTATTCCATGATGATCTTATAAAACTCCTTATTATATGTACTTGGATGCACATGAAAATCTCCTGTTACAGGGCTACAATCCTGTTATCACCTGAATTCAGTGGTATCAATGGGAACAATATGGTTGGAGAGATGTACTTTCACTGTAATAGAGTCTATCGATTACCCATATCTCTGAAATCATTAAAATGATGAAATCCACCTTGGTTGTAAACATTTTATTTCAGCATTAAAAATATACCATATTCAGTGAGTGGCTGGTTGCTTGCATTTCTATCGAACCAGAAACAGACACTCCACACCTTCAGCTAGCAGCTCCTTCCACAATCTCACCATTCTCTGTGTGTAAAAGTTCCCCCATTTCATCTTTCACCCTTAACCTATGTCTCACCCACTCTCAGGTTGTACTGCCCAGAAAGTGCCCAATTTTTCTTGATGAAGAGGCATTTAAAAGCTAGGAGAGAGAGTAGGTCACAGGCAAGTGGGAGACGAGGTATGAGAGCAGATGGGAGAAGGGATATGAGAGAGAGAATGGAAGAGGGTGGTGGGTCAGGGAAGTGGGAAAGGGAGGTGGGAGATGAGATGGGAGAGAAGATGGGTGGAGGATCAGAGAGGTGGGAGATAGCATTGAAAGATGGGTTGGGTGGTTGATGGAGTGGGAGAGAGGGGTGGGTCCTGAGGGGCAGGAAAGTGGATGGGAGAGGGTGGTGGATCAGGCAGAGGTGGGAGATGGGTGCATAAATTGGAAGGGGTTGGTTGAGGGGGTTGGACAGGGATATGGGTCATGGGGGGTGGGTCAGGGGGAGGTGGAAGTGGGGATGGATTATGTTTGGAGGTGGGAGAGGGGGTAGGGTGTGAGAGGGGTTATGGGGTGAGGTTCATGGGAGAGGAGAATATTGGGGAAGAATGATGGTGAGATTGGAAAGGGAGTGGGCCGGGGTTGAAGGTGGAGATGAAATGGGTGAATCGTGGATGAAAGAGTGTTTGTGCCTGTGGGAATGTGGTGACTGGTTTACCCGCAGATGGTGGGAGCACACAGCAAGAGTCCACATTCCTTCTGAGGAAACAAGGCTGGCACATGGCTGTGGAATTTCAGCTCCTCCCACCACAATTCTCATAGATCCAGAACAGCTGTGGGAAAAGTTATCACCAGATCTGAAGTTAAACTTCTAAACTGGAGGGAGGCATTAGACCAGAACTGTGGGTTGGCAGAGGCTGATCGCAGATAAGGCAAGTAGGAGACTTTCAGAAGTGAAGGAGGAAGAGTTCAGGGCCAGCACATTCCAGTTCAAGTGAGGGGAAACCTGGAAGGGTCAGGGACCCCCAGCTGGGAGGGTCAGGGACCCCCAGCTGGGAAGGTCAGGGACTCCAACCTGGAGGGAGGGTCAGGGACCCCTGGCTGGAAGGGTCAGGGATCCTGGCTGATGAGTGATAGTGAGGCTCTTGTCAGGAGAAAATGGGATGCATGAGTCAGGTATGAGGCAGCTGATATCAGTTGAATCCCTTGAGGAGAGAGTATTTGGGATGTAGGAGGAAATTGGAAGGGTAAATTGTGAAGATGAGATATCCCTAGTGGATGAGGTAAATACCATAGAACAGTCCTATACAATATACAGTAATAACGTGTGGTGATACACCATTAGCCCACTGCAGGGGGCGACCTGTATAGCTGCAGGAAGATCTCTGGAGGACAGACCACACCTGGTTGGCTGCCAATCATCCACCGGGATATAAGCCACATCCAGCCCCTCAAGGTCAGTTGCACGGAGTTGCAGCGAACCATCTGGCCATTGAACCTACTCCACTGTTTAATAAGCTCATGGCTTATTGCCATTATCTTAAATTCCCGACAGATTCACCACTCTCTGGGGGAAGCAGACCCTCCTCATCTCTGTCTTAAATCTACTCCCAGGAATCTTAAGGCTGAGCCTGCTTGATCTCGTCTCCCCAGCCAGTGGTAACAATCTCTCTGCTTTAATTGTATCTATTCCTTTCATAATATTCAATGTTTCTCCAACACTCTCTAACAACCATAATTTGTCTAAATTCCATGCTACACAATCTCACATAAGCTAATCCATTCATTTCTGGAATTGACCTGGTTTGTCTGCAACACCTCTCAGGTGAAGAGTCCGGAACTGTACCCAGTTCTCCAGGTGCAGCCTCACCTGTACCCTGTACATTTACAGCAGAATCTCTTAACTCCAATCCCTCTGACAATAGGGTGAACATCCAGTGCCTGTTTCCCAGGGCAGGATCAGCAAACCCCAGAGGACACATGTACAAAGTGAAGGGAGGGAAGTTTAGGGGAAACATCAGGGGTAATTTTTTTTTACGCAGAGTTGTGTGTGCCTGAAATGCCTTGCCGAGGCTGGTGGTGGAGGTTGAAACATTAGGAGCATTTAAGAGACTCTTAGACACGTGAATGAAAGAAAAATAGAAGGTTACAGGGTAGGGAGGGTTTAGTACTTTTTTGTAGGAATACATGGGTTGGCATAACATCGAGGGCCGAAAGGCCTGCACTGTGCTGTAGTGTTCTATGTTCTATGTAACATTCCATAAGCATTCTTGATTACCTGCTACAACAGCAAACTAATTCTTTTTGTGATTCCTGTACAAGAATTCCCAGTCTCTACACAGCAGCATGCTGTAATTTTCATTATTTTAGTCCAATTTACTACTTTTCCCTCCAAACTGGATGACCTCACATGTTCGGATTCATAGTCCATCTCCCAGTCATTTCCCTATTCTCTTAAACTATCTACATCTCCCTGCAGACTCTCCATGTCAGATTTCAGATTTATTGTCAAAGAACATACATAACGTCACATACAACCCAGAGACTTTTTCCTGCAGGTGAGGCAGAATTACGACTAATTAGTAGTGCAAAAAATAAACTGCACACAATGTAAAAAGAACTGTAAACAGATATTGAATGTAAACAAACTGACTGTGAGATACAGAGAGAACAAAAAGAAAATCAAACAAGTGCACAAGTGCGAGTCCTTAAATGAGACCCTGATTGAGTTTGATGTTGAGGAGTCTGATGGTGGAGGGGAGCAGCTGTTCCTGAACCTGGTGGTGTGAGTCTTGTGGCACCTACACCTCATTCCTGATGGTAACAGCAAGAACAGAGCGTGTGCTGGATGGTGTGGATCCTTGAGGATTGCTGATGCTCTCCAACGGCAGCATTCTCGATAGTGGGGAGGGTTTTGTCTGTGATGTCCTGGGCTGTGTCCACTACCTTTTAGAAGGCTTTACACTCATGGGTATTGGTGTCTCCATACCAGATGGTGATGCAGCTGGTCAGCACATTTTCCACCACACCTCTATAGATATTTGCCAGGATTTCTGGTGTCATACAAAACCTCCCCAAACTCTTGAGGAAGTAGAGACGACCATTCTTCTGCTATCTTCAATTATGATTTTTTGAGGGAAAAGTGGGGGCTATTAATGGTCCTACCAATATGTTCAGACATGGAATTCTAATTCGAATGGGGAATGTAACCAAATTTATCTCTAATATATAAGCTCTGTTCCAGGATCAAAGCCCAAAATCTGGACTACATCGTTCAGGGAGAGATGGGAATCGGATTTGTGCATTGTAATCGATCCACAATGCTATGTGCAGATAGTATGACTACCTTAATTAATTCTAGATATAGACTGATTCCTTATCGTTTTCTGCACTAATTATATCTCACTCTTCAAAAGATACATAAAAATAAACCAGAATTTTCTGGTTTTAGGTGTGGTATCGATGTTGCTACCTTTTCACATTCCCCTAGTTGTCGACAAAATTAAGACCATTTCGGATAGAACTGAGGGAAGTGTTGACAATTGTGGAGGTGAACTTCCCTCTGGACCCAGAATTGTTTCTTCTGGAGAATTTGGGAGTTATAAAAGTTAACTTCTCCAGAAGTAAATCTAAATTTATTAAAATTGTGTTGTCAATAGCCAGGAAATGTACAGCGAAAACATGGAAATTCAATTCCACACTTTATATTGATCCTTGGAACATGGAAGCACAAAGTTTTATTCCCCTTGAGAAGATCACTTACTGTCTTAGGGATATGTTTGTCAAAATTTGGCAACCTTATTTAGATTACTTAAATGTCCAGATGGTATAATTTATTTTTATATTTGTCAATTAGTATTCTTCTTATTAGAAATTTAATGCTTTTAAAATGATGTGACTCTGAGATGTCGGATCTTGCTCCTGTTGTTTTTCTTTTCTATTTTTTTTTATCTCCCTCTATTCCCTCCTGTCTGTCCCGTTTTCTTTCCAACCTGGGGAGGGGGCGCTGGGAGAAGAGGGATTCTCCTTTTTATTTTTTTTTCGGACCTTATAAATGTTTTTCTGTGATTTTATATTCAATATGTTATTGTTATTATATGAATTAAATCTTATATTCTGTATTTTCTTAAAACTTAAATAAAATATTTTTTAAAAGTAAGTTGAGGCGCTGACATGCTTTCTTCATGATGCCATTAGTGTATTGGGTCCAGGAAAGATCCTCTGAGATGGTGATTCTGAAGAACTTAAATGTGCTCACCCTCTCCACCTCTGATCCCCCAATGATCACTGGATTGTACATCTCTGCTTTTCCTTCCTGAAGTCAACAATCAGCTCCTTAATTCTGGTGACATTGAGGGTGAAGTTGTTGTTGGCGCAGCATTCAGCCAAGTTTTCATTCTTCATCCTGTACACTGACTCGTCCCCTTCCTTTATACAACCCACTGCTATGGTATCGGAAAATTTGTAGATGATGTTATTGATGTGTGCTTTTCCACTTTACTCACACACACTTCACTTGGTCCCCTCCTCCAAATCATGTATGTACTGTATATCGTGAACAGTTGTGAGCCCAGCACTGACCCCTGCGGCACACCACTCACCACCGATTGCCGACCAGAGAAACATCTATTGATCCTATCTGATTGGTTAACCGGTCCTCTGCCCAAGCGAAAACATCGCCCCCAATTCCACGCACCCATACCTGACGCAGAAGTCTTTTGTTGGCACCTTATGAGATGCATTCTAGAATTCCAAGTTGACTCCTCAATATCCACTGCACTTGTTATATTCTCAAAGATGATAAATAGATGGCCTTTCCAGAATCCATGCCAAATCTGCCTGAGAGAACAGATTCAATCCAGAAAAGTCTATTTCCTCCATTACAAATGAGAATGGTTCCCCTCCTTTTGTCTTCCTCCATTTTTAAACAATGATGTGGCATTCGCTGTCTTCCAATCTGCCGGTACCTGCCCAGAGTCCAGAGAACTTTGGTAAACTGCGACAAATACAACTGTTATGTCACGACCCTAGGATACATTCCATCTGAGCCAAGGCCTGATCCACCTTTAGGCCCGGCACTGCATCTTTAGTATTAAGGTTCTCCCATCACCTCCCTAACATCAGTCTGTGGTGTGTTGTCCATGCTTCCCTGACTGCACAATGAAACAACACTTCTTCTTCTTATACTGTTGTTGAACATCTATTATCTCTTTCCATTCTGGGCAAATGGAATGTGAAATGCATCTACATACCTGCCTGGTACCGCAAGTAAGAATTTTACTGCAGCTGAACTTTGTTCTTATCATTATGACCAATAAACTCATTATCTTCCACTGTGAAGACTGACACAAACTACTTGTTCAAGGTCTCTGCATTTCCACATCATGAGTAGCAACAGGGTAACTTGAGGGTGTTAATCTATGTGTGCAACCTTGAGAAATGGGTGAGTTCATCAATGAACGTTTCTCGTCTATACCTATCATGGAGAAGGATACAGAAGTGAATGAATTCAGTGATATCCTGGAGCATATTATCATTATGAAGGAGAAGATGTTGGAGGACTGAAATGGATAAATCCCCATGGCCTGACCGAGTGTACCCTCGAATGTTGTGGGAAGCTGCTTGAACCCTGCAGGAAGTTTTGAAACTTTGTTACTCACAGTGAGGTAGCTGAAGACTGGAGAATGGTCAATGTTATAGTTTTATTTAAGAAGAGCAAAAGCCTGGTGACTACAAGCCTGTGTGTCTCAGTGGTGGGAAAGTTACTGGAAGAGATTTGAGGGAAATGGTTGATCTGGAAAGGCAGGGACTGATTAGTGATAACCACATGATTTTATGCATATCTCATAAATTTGAGTTTTTTAAAGATCAAGAGGATTGATAAGAGCGTGCAATGAACCAGAATTGATAAGGGAGCTGAAAGAAAGGAAACGCTCAGGAGGTAGAGATCATAAAATGATAGAAGTCACCCTGCAGTTAGAAGGGAGAAACCACAATCAGAGGTACCAGTGGAATAAAGGGGACGACAAGATAAGAGGGAGGAAATGGTGAAAGTTCTTTGGAAAGGAATGTGCAGGGAAGACGGCAAAGCAGCAATGGCTGGAGTTTCTGCGAGAAAAAAGGAAGGTGCAGGACGGGTATACTCCAAAAAAAGAAATATTTGGTTAGAAAAATGACACACAAGTGTGGCTGACAAGAGAAATTAAAGTCAAAGCAAAATCCAGAAGTAGAAGACAAATGTAATACGTCCCCTTGCCACCAAACTCATATGTTTGAACAACTCCCCAAAATACAGGGGTCCTTAGCACATTATCCAAAATATTCAAAGTCAATTTGCAACCATACCCTTAGTCTGCAATATTTAGAATCTCTGACAACCCCCCCCAAACCTGGTCGCTTTTTAGTCTCTATTAGCCAAGTGTCTTACTGCACTGGACATCTGATAGGGCTCCTCGATGACTCAATGGATTAAGGACATCATATTCTTTATTAGACTGAAGCCTTACCAAATGGCACCTTACAGCAGCGACTCTTTGCGAGCAGCTCTGATGGAAATAATCAAATATTCCTGTTCAGAACTCTTAAAAATCAAACAAAAAAAACCAGAAACATAAAATTACCCCACACCATAGAAGGTCCTAAGATCGTTTGGAATCCACAGAACCAGTAGAATTGGTAGAATCGCCAATCTCTGTCAGGCCAAGGGACCTCGAAACAGCTCAGACAGGTACAACAACAACTCCAGCAGCAGACCCACCAGGCCAGATAAAGAAGGCTCAAATTCTCAGGACAAGAATAAACTCCAGAGGGTTGTTAACTCGGCCTATGACATTACAGGCACCCGACTTGGTGGTATCTTAAAAAAGCAACCTCTATCCTCAAGGACCCCCACCACCCAGGCCAGGCCCTCTTCACCCTGCTACCATCAGGGAAAAGGTACAGGAGCCTAAAGACGAACACTCAGCGGCACAAGGACAGCTTCTTCCCCTCCGCCATCAGTTCATGAATAATCAATGAACCAAAGACACTGCCTTACTTTTCGTGAACTATTATTGTTAATTTATTTTATTTTATTTTTATAGTAAGTTGTAAGATGGTTATAATATGAATGTCTGCTCTATGATATATTGCTGCAAAACACCAATGTTCATGACAATAAATCTTGATCCTGATCCTGATTCTGGAAATCAAATACATATTAAGAGTGCCCACTGGAATTTTTTCTTAAATGACAGACCTTTATGCATAATTTCTCTGAATTATGAGTGCTTACGGAGTAAATATCTTACTGTGTGATGTACACACTAGTATAATTAGATTTATCCTGATGATACAGTCAGCAAAGGTGGCAAGGTGGTTATGGAGGGGGGTCTGAGTGTATCTGAGGGTGCATGTGAATATTTATGTGTACGTGTTGGTTTTTCTGTTTAAACAAAGGGAGCACAATGTACATCTGTATAATGTGAATGAAGTTGTTTTGATGCTCAATAAATATACTTCTGAAAAAAAGGAAATTAAATTATAGAACTGCTAGCCTAACATCAATGGTTGGGAAGTTATTGGAGTCGATTGTCAAGGATGAGGTTATGGAGTTCCTGGAGGTGCATAGGCCAAAGTCAGCATGGTTTCCTTTCGGGAAAATCTTGCCTGACAAAACTACTGGATTTGTTTAAGGAAACCACAAGCCGGCTGAACAAAGGACATGAAGTGGATGTTGTACATTTTAATTTTCAAAAGACTTTGACAAGGTGTCACACATAAGGTTGCTTTACAAGATGAGAGCCCATGGAATTATAAGAAAGATACTAGCATGAGGGGACATTGGTAGATTGGCAGGAAACAGAGAGTGGGAACCCAGGATCCTGTTCTGGTTGGCTACTGGGTTCCAATGGTGTTCCATAGTGGCCATTTCTTTTTACGTTCTATGTTAATGAGGGCTTTGTGGCTAAGTTTGCAAATGATACAAAAATAGGAGGAGGGGCAGGTAGTGGACATGGAGATGCTGCAGAGAGACATGTAGATTAGGAGAATGGGCAAAGAGTGGCAAATCGAACGCAATGTTGGAAAGTGCAGGGTCATACATTTTGGTAGAAGGCAGACAATCATTAAGGTGGAGAGAACATTTGAATTCTGAGGTGCAAATCAACTATCTTTTCTTCTTCTTTCATTTCATTTTCATAATTGAGATGGAAGAATTTGGTGATATATTTTTTCTTTCCTTTCTGCCTTTTCTTTTGATTTTTTGAATTGTTATTTCAATTATGATTGATTAATTAATTGATTAATTTTCATTAGCTAAGTGATTAAAGCTTCTATAAAGGGGTTGGGAGGAGTGGGAAGTGTGGATTTCTGCGAGATTAAGTGGGTTTGTGACTTTGGTCACAATCTGTAAATGGAAGGAGTTAGTTGGAGGTTTTTTTCTATATTGTTATAGGTATCAACTTGTAGGCCAAATTTGGAGTATTGTGTGCAGTTCTGGTCACCTAACTACAGAAAATACATCAGTAAGTTTGAAAGAGTGCAGAGAAGATTTACTGGGATGTTGAGTTACAGGGAAAGATTAAACAGGTTAGGACTTTATTCCTTGAAGTGTAGAAGAATGAAGGGAGATTTAATAAAGATTTATAAAATTATGAGGAGTATAGACAGTGTAAATGCAAGTAGGCTCTTTCCACTTATATTAGGAGAAATAAATACAAGAAGACATGGCTTTAGGCTGAAAGGGGAAAGGTTAAGAGGGAACATTAGGGGAACTTCTTCACTCAGAGAGTGGTGAGAGTGTGGAATGAGTGTGCCATCTGATGAGGTAATTGCATGTTCAAACTCGAGTTTTAAGAATAAATTGGATAGATACATGGATGGGTTATGGACTAGGTGCAGGTCAATGAAACTCGTGGAATAATATTTCAGCGCAGACTAGAACGGCTGAATGGTCTGTTTTCTGTGCTGTAGTGTTCTATGGTCCTCACCCAGGAAGAGACATATAAGGCAATTGAACAACTGAAAAGTGGCAAAGCAGCAGGTATGGATGGAATCCCCCCAGAAGTCTGGAAGGCTGGCGGCAAAACTCTGCATGCCAAACTGCATGAGTTTTTCAAGCTCTGCTGGGACCAAGGAAAGCTGCCTCAGGACCTTCGTGATGCCATCATCATCACCCTGTACAAAAACAAAGGCGAGAAATCAGACTGCTCAAACTACAGGGGAATCACGCTGCTCTCCATTGCAAGCAAAATCTTTGCTAAGATTCTCCTAAATAGTGTCGCCGAAAATGTTCTCCCAGAATCACAGTGCGGCTTTCGCGCAGAGGAACTACTGACATGGTCTTTGCCCTCAGACAGCTCCAAGAAAAGTGCAAAGAACAAAACAAAGGACTCTACATCACCTTTGTTGACCTCACCAAAGCCTTCGACACCATGAGTAGGAAAGGGCTTTGGCAAATACTAGAGTGCCTCGGATGCCCCCCAAAGTTCCTCAACATGGTTTTCCAACTGCACGAAAACCAACAAGGTCGGGTCAGATACAGCAATGAGCTCTCTGAAACCTTCTCCATTAACAATGGCGTGAAGCAAGGCTGTGTTCTCGCACCAACCCTCTTTTCAATCTTCTTCAGCATGATGTTGAAACAAGCCATGAAAGACCTCAACAATGAAGACGCTGCTTACATCCGGTACCGCACGGATGGCAGTCTCTTCAATCTGAGGCGCCTGCAATCTCACACCAAGACACAAGAGCAACTTGCCCATGAACTACTCTTTGCAGACGATGCCGCTTTAGTTGCCCATTCAGAGCCAGCTCTTCAGTGCTTGACGTCCTGTTTTGCGGAAACTGCCAAAATGTTTGGCCTAGAAGTCAGCCTGAAGAAAACTGAGGTCCTCCATCAGCCAGCTCCCCACCATGACTACCAGCACCCCCCACATCTCCATCGGGCACACAAAACTCAAAACGGTCAACCAGTTTACCTATCTCAGCTGCACCATTTCATCGGATGCAAGGATTGACAACGAGATAGACAACAGACTCGCCAAGGCAAATAGCGCCTTTGGAAGACTACACAAGAGAGTCTGGAAAAACAACGAACTGAAAAACCTCACAAAGATTAGCGTATACAGAGCCGTTGTCACACCCACACTCCTGTTCGGCTCCGAATCATGGGTCCTCTACCGGCATCACCTACGGCTCCTAGAACACTTCCACCAGCGTTATCTCCGCTCCATCCTCAACATTCATTGGAGTGATTTCATCTCCAACATCGAAGTACTCGAGATGGCAGAGGCCGACAGCATCGAATCCACGCTGCTGAAGATCAAACTGCGCTGGGTAGGTCACGTCTCCAGAATGGAGGACCATTGCCTTCCCAAGATAGTGTTATATGGTGAGCTCTCCACTGGCCACCGAGACAGAGGTGCACCAAAGAAGAGGTACAAGGACTGCCTAAAGAAATCTCTTTGTGCCTGCCACATTGACCACCGCCAGTGGGCTGATATAGCCTCAAACCGTGCATCTTGGCGCCTCACAGTTCGGCGGGCAGCAACCTCCTTTGAAGAAGATCGCAGAGCCCACCTCACTGACAAAAGACAAAGGAGGAAAAACCCAACACCCAACCCCAACCAACCAATTTTCCCTTGCAACCGCTGCAATCATGTCTGCCTGTCCCGCATCGGACTTGTCAGCCACAAATGAGCCTGCAGCTGATGTGGACATTACCCCTCTATAAATCTTCGTCCGCGAAGCCAAGCCAAAGAAGAAAAATAAAAGTGTTCTATGGTTCTATTGACTCCAAGAGATGGGACATCTTGTTGAACGAAAGCTTGGTTAGGCTACATGTGGAGTATGATGTGCAGTTCTGGTCTCCATACTACACGAAGGAAATGTTTAAGCTAGAGAGTGTGTAGAACAAATTCACAAGGATGGTGCCTGGACTGAGAATTCAGCCATTTCTCAGGAGAGATTAGATAATGAAACTGTTTTCTCCGGATCAAAGGAGTCTGAGAAGTGGCGTGACACAGATAGGGAGATAGTCAGTGTCAGATTCCCATGGGAGAGGCATCAAAAACTAGGGGGGAGGGGAGGAGGTTTAAAGGAAGTCTTAAATAAATTCTTCACACATGGAGTAGTTTGTATCTGGGAAGAGTTGGCAAGGAGGTTGTGGGGTCAGGAACAGTGATAACACTTAAGAGATGTGGACAGGTCATTGAATAAGCAGGGGACGGAGGGATACGGATTTCATGCAGGTGAGGGGATTAGTATAAATAGCACGATAGTTGATATGAATATGAAGGGCCAAAATGGCCTGGTTTGGTGCTGTACAATGTGATGACAGTGTGTTTCTCTCCTCATATTCCACACTGTACATGCTCACAGCAAATGAGGCCAGAGAAATCTGACCTGTCCCACTCCTCTCTTTTTCCCTCTGTTCCATTCCCATTACCTTCCCAGAATCTACCTCTGTAACTCAACACAAGTTACAGTGGCCAACTAACTGTCCTTGGGAAGTGGGAGGAAACAGAGCCCCTGGACACAGGAAAACATGTAAATTCCACACTAGAGCATAGAACACAATAGGACAGAAACAAATCCTTCAGTCCATGCTAAATTATTCATTCTACCTTGTCTCGTTGAACTGCACCCGGAGCACAGCCCTCTAAACCCTCCCATCCATATACCTATCAATCTTCTCTTATATGTCAAACTTCTGCTGAAAGCTCATTCCATGCTCTCACCACCCTCTGGGTGAAAGGTTCCTCTTAACGTTCCCCTGCAACATTAATGTTTCACTCTTAAACCATGTTTCATCTCAACCAAGCTCAGTGCAAAAAGCCTATTTGCATTTACCCTGTTTATACCCTCATAATTTTGTGTGCCTCTAGCAAATCTCCCCTCATTCTCCAACACTCCAGGGAATAAAGTCCTAACCTGTTCAATCTTTTCCTATTATTCATCAAGACCTTGTATAATTTCCTCTGCACTCTTTCAATGTTTTTTTTTATAAATTTTATTTATAATTATAGTAATGCAGGTCCATTTCAAAAAAAACAAAAAAGAATTGGACAAGAGATCTTCAACAGGAACATGCCTTACTATGAGGCATCTTCTAATATACAGAGACCTTTAGGACAAAGGAATGTCTGGGATTCTTTAAAATATTCAAACCCACAGTTTATAAATATGGGCACCATATTGTCCAAAATATATATTTATCCCTTAAATTATAAGTATTTTTTTGAAGTGGTATACAACTCTGAACTTCCACATGCCATCTCTCCATTCCCAAACCTGTATCAGACTTCCAAGTTATAGTAATACATTTTCTAGCTATTGCTGAAGCAATTTGAATGAACCTCATTTGATAGGTTGTAGTGTTCGTGCAACCATACAAAGTATGGAAAGACACACACGCGAGAAGTTGAAGTCAAAAACTGATTTATTACACTGGCAGCTCTGCTTATATTCACTCCTCGCTGCTGACATCACGAATGGCATCACAGCAGTGCTGATCTCTGACTGGGTGATGTTCCCGCTATTGCTCACTGTTTCCCGCTGTGCAAGACAAAGGTAATTGGCCCCATGGGGTCTGCGCAGTCGCCATTTTGTGTACTGATTGTGTCCTGGTTAGCAGGCTGCTATATGACCCTCCCCCCACCATAACTGGCAATCGCCATTTTCAAAAATGTGCTGTCTCCATGCCGCTGGTATGATGGGGTGGGGTTTGCCGGTGGAGATGTCACAGAGCAGATTCTGGTTATTCAGTATGCCAGGATCTCAGGGTCTTCCTGTTGTGCCCAGGCTAGGGCTGAATAATCTATTCCCTGGGACAGGGGGAGGACAGTGCGTTGGCCACCACATTGGTCTTACCTGCGATGTGTTGGATGTCCGTGGTGAATTCAGACACATATGAGAGGTGTTGCTGTGGCCAGGCCAACCATGGGTCAGACACTTCATGTAAGGCAAAGGTTAATGGTTTATGGTCCGTGAAGACCCAGCCTTCCAGAAAATACCTGGTGCCTGACTGCCAGATACAATGCCAATAGTTCCCGGTCAAAGGTGCTGTATTTGAGTTCGAGTGGCCGGGGTGTCTGCTAAAGAAGGCCAGGGGCTGCCATTGCCCTTTGATGCATTGCTTCAGTACACCCTCTACCGCTGTGCTGTAGGCATCTACTGTGAAAGCAGTTGGCACCTCTGGTCTGGGGTTTACCAGAAGGGTGGCATTGGCCAGTGTGTCTTTGGCCTTCTGGAATGGCTCCGAGACATCATTGTCCCATGTAAAGTCTTTACCTTTCCCTGCCATGAGTGCGACTAGGAGGTCCATGATGCGAGCTGCTGCCAGTATGATAAAAGGTGATAAAAGTTCATCTTACCAGTGAATTGTTGCAACCCCTTCACTGTGTGGGGTTTGGGGAAGTGCCAAACAGCCTCTACCTTTTTGGGCAGGGATTTTGCTCCGTGCCTGTTGATCTGATGCCCCAGGAAGTCGATCATTTCCAACCTGAACTGCCACTTAGGGTTTATAGTTAGTCCGAATTCCTGCAGCCGGGCGCACAGT
Organism: Narcine bancroftii; assembly: GCF_036971445.1. Lineage (NCBI taxonomy): Eukaryota > Metazoa > Chordata > Chondrichthyes > Torpediniformes > Narcinidae > Narcine > Narcine bancroftii. The sequence continues at coordinate 276,859,381 of NC_091471.1, read as the reverse complement.
CGCCTCAGGTGGGCCGCCTGCTCCGTGTAGCTGTGGATGGCAATGAGTATATCGTCAAAATAGATGAATACAAATGGGAGATCCCAGCCTACCACATCCATCAGCCTTTGGGAAGGTCTGGGCTGCGTTCTTAAGTCAAGGACATTCTCAGGAATTCAGAGTCCAAAAGCGTAATGATGGCAGTTTTAGGGATGTCGTCAGGATGGACCAGGACCTGATGATAGCCCCTGATGAGATCGACTTTTGAAAACACCTGTACCCCTTGTAAATTAACACTAAAATCTTGGATGTGGGGCACAGGGCCCCTGTCAGATGTGGTGGCCTCATTGGGGCAGTGATAGTCACCACATTGCCTCCACCCTCCTGCTGCCTTTGGTACTATGTGCAAGGGGGAGGCCCACGGGCTGTCGGAACGCTGCACGATCTCCTGCTCTTCCATTTTTTTAAACTCTCCCTTGGCAAGGGTGAGTTTCTTGGGGGAAGGCGGAGCGCCCTGGCGTGGAGTGGGGGGCCCTCAGTGAGGATGAGATATGGTGCCTTACCCCATGCTTCGGCTCAGTGGTGGAAAACAGTTGTACCATGATCAAAGTGAACTCCACTAGGATCTGCATAAATGCATTGTCGATAGAGTAATGGAGTCAAGGTGAAGGCAGGTAACTTGGCTTCCCTCAGGAGCATGGTTTAAAAAGTCCTGGCATGCACCAGTTGTTGCCCTTTAAGGTCCACCAGCAGGCAGTGGGCTTTCAGGAAATCTGCTCCCAGAACCGGTTGCACCACCACTACCATCGTGAACCGGTGCTGCTGAAGTGGAGGGGGATGGTGCAGGTGCAGGTGCTGAATGTTCGTATGGTGGTGCTGTTCGCTGCCCTCGGTGCTGGGCCCAGTTTGCTGTTCCAGAGTTGTAGGCCGGGGTTGGTGGGGGAAGGACACTTATTTTAGCACTGGTGTCCACGAGGAACCGCCTTCCTGACAGAGAGTCCCACACGTGGTGGGGGCTCTCCTGTTGGCCAACTGGTGCAGCCATTAATGATGGTTGGCTATGACATTTCCCTAAACACGTAAGGTGGGCAGCATCGATGGGCCTCCACACCCCATTGTTGGCTATATCAGCAATACCCGTGGGTCAGGGGGTCTAGTTGCCTCTCTGTTTGCTGTGGCCTTATTGCCAGCTGTGTGCGGGGCCTAGTGATCTGCTCCACCGAGGCACCATTTTCTTTCTTCGCTCTCCAGAGCACTTTAACCCAGGCTGCAACTTTCCTCGAGTCACTGAAGTCCTCGTCAGTGAGCAAGAGCTGGATATCCTCGGACAACTTCTTCAGGAAAATCTGCTCGAAGAGCAGGGAAGGCTTGTGTCCCTTAGCAAGGACAAGTATCTCACTCATGAGGGTGGATGAGCCTCTGTCCCCCAAACCGCCCATATGCAACAATCGGGTGGTCCGCTCATGCTGTGAGTGCCCGAAGGTGCGGGTTAATAGCTCCTTGAAGGCATTGTATTTGCCTTCCTCCAGAAGCTGCCAGAGGAAGTTGATGACTCTTGCTGCCCTGGTCAGCGAGCCCACCGTGTAGTAGTAATGTTTGTCATCAACATTGATCTGTCGAAGATGGAATTGGGCTTCAGCCTGTTCAAACCACACATGTGGCTGTGATGCCCAGAATGTTGGCAGCTTCAATGAAATCACGTGAAGAGCCACCTGGTCCATCATCTTTGGGTCCAACTGCCGGATAGACCTGCTGGAGTCACCAATGTAGTGTTCATGCTACCACAAAGTGTGGAGAAAAGACACAAACACAAGGAGTTGAAGTTGAAGACCTATTTATTGCCCTGGCAGCTCTGCTTATATTCACTCCTCACTGCTGACGTCAGGAGTGATGTCACGGCAGCGCTGATCTCCGACTAGGTGGCATTCCCACTATAAGGGTTTAATCTTACTACGGCCAAGTAGAATGCAGAAATGTACCAACGTCTTCTCTACATCTAAAACATAAATCCAAAAAGGTCTGATTCAATTTATTTAACTTTTAGGATGTCAAATATAACTAATGAACAAAATGATATTGTACCAACATAAACCTCACACTTATTGTGCTTTTCATACTTTCTGTACATAGCTCAATCCAATTGCGCTCATCTATTTGTTTATTCAAATCTACTTCCCATCTTCATCTTGGTTTATTATCGCCTACTTTTTGACCCTTCTCTTGTAACAACCCATACATTATTGAAATAAATTTCTTTATATCACTGTTACACTCTGTCTCTGCTGGCAATAATGGATCTTGACAAAAATTTTCACCTAAGTATCTCATAACCTGATAATAACAACAGCTGGTACTCTCAGATATATTAAACTTCTCCTTCATTCTAATAAAAGTAATAAATTTTCCCACTTCAAAACAATCCCCAATTTTCTTAATACCCTGACGCTGCCAGATCTTTAAAAATTGATTTCCCGTAGAAAGTGGAATAAATTTATTTTGAAATAAGGTGTTCTCCTTGCCATTAAAACCTCCTCCTCCAATAGCTTTATCAACCTTATTCCAAAACTCAATTAAATGTTTCACTATAGAAGTTTCTCTATTCGCTATTAACAATTGTGAATTTCATTTATAAATAAAACCTTGTGGCTTGTTTCCCCTATTTTACTAAGTTCTATATTCACCCAGGCTGGTATTTTACCTAAATCATACATTACATTAATAAAGAAAAACTGGATTGCTTTATAATAGTTTCATAAAATTGGGGAGCTGCAAGCCTCCTAAATCATACTTCCATATTAATTTTTCCCAAGAAACCTTTGCCAGTTTCCCTTTTCATAAAAAAGTTCCAAACACAAGCATTTAATTCCTTAGAAAGATCTGAAGAAATGCAATCGGAATCGATTGAAAAATATGTTGTATTCTAGGAAAAACATTAATCTTTACACACTTTACTCTACCTATTAAAGTAATGGGTAATGTATTCCATCTTTCCAAATTTTCTCTTATTTTCTTCAATAATAATGAGTAATTTCATTTAAATATTTTTTTAACTTTAGTTCCACACCAATACCTAAATATTTTGTACCAGTATCTGGCTATCTAAAATCAATTACTCTCTTACATTGTGAATAATCCCCATTACTAAGGGCATAATTTCACATTTTTCCCCAATTAATTTTATAACCAGGTACCTCTCCATATTCTTTTAATCTAACTTTAAACTGGCGCAAAAAAATTAAAAGATCTGTTAAATAAATCAAAACATCATCCACAAATAAATTTATTTTATATTCTTCCTAATTCACCTTAATACTAATTATCTTTGAATCCTGTCATATTAATTCAACTAAAGGTTCAATTGCTAAAATAAATATAGCTGGTGACAATGGACAATCTTGCCTACTTGATCAAGTCAACTGAAAAGTCACTGATATTTGCCATAAATCACTACTTTTGGCACATGGTCATCATAAATTAAAGTACTGAGTATAGCAGTTGTATAACATTTGAACCCAATCTATAAATATTGATCCCAACCCACATTTTTCCAAAAATGAAATTTTGGAATTTCAATGGGTTTCTATCCTTCTTTAGTATCAAATTAATAATTGCAGTTGAAAAGGAATCTGGCAGAGAATGTACCTTCAATGCTTGATTTAATACCTCCATAAATGGCAGTATTAAAAACTTTTTAAAAACTGTATTAATTGTTCTAGATGCCTTTTCTGGTTTCAATTGCCATGCAAGAACCTTAAGTGCCCTTTTTCCTATTTCATAATATCTCCGCTTCATTCTCTGAATTAATTTTTCAGTTCTGTATGTCTGAATAGTATTGTATTAGTTTTAAAATTAATTAATTGTCTTTTCTGCAGATTAATTTTGCAAATATTTTTCCAACTTTCCTATGTATTGTTTCAACTGATTTGTCTCTTTCATGTAATCTTTCTTAATTTTAGATAAATGACATAATTTGTCTCCTTAGACACTCTTTGAATTAATCCCATATAGTACATTTATTGTCAACTGAATTAGAATTTATTTCTAAAAATAATTGCATTTATTTTCTTATAAAATCACAGAAATCCATTCTTTTCAACAACATGGTATTAAGCTTCCACCTATAAGGTGAGCCTTCTTTCTCAGGAATTGAACAAGCCAATAAAAGTGGGGAATGATCAGATAATATTCTAGCTTTGTATCCAGGATCATTAATTCTACCCTGTAATTGTGGTGATATCAAAAAGAAATTTATTCTCAAATTCTTTCATTCTCATTGATATCTTTCCTGTAGTTCAGTGACCAAAACTGCACACAACACTCCAAATTTGGCCCCACCGACATCTTATACAACTTTAACATAACATCCCAACTCCTATACTCAGTACTTTAATTTATGAAGGCCAATGCACCAAAAGCTCTCTTTATAACCCATCCTACCGTGTGTCTCCACTTTTGGGGAATTATGTACTGTATTCCCAGATTTTTGGTTCAACCACACTCCTTAGTGCCCTACCGATTGCCATGTATTTCCTGTCTTGTTCAGTTCTCCAAAACGTCAACACCTCACACTTTCCTGCATTAAATCCCATCTGCCATTATGCAGCCTATTTTTCCAACTGGTCCAGATCCTACTGAAAGCTTTGAAAGACTTCTTCACTGTCCATCTACTCCTCTAATCTTTGTGTCGTCTGCAATTTTGCTGATCCAATTTTCCACGTTATCATCCAGATTGTTGACAAACAGCAATGGATCCAGTATTGATCCCTGGGGCATACTACTAGTCACTGGTGTTCAGTCAGAGAGTCAATCATCTACTACCATTCTCTGGCTTCTTCCACAAAGCCAAGATCTAATCTCACTATGTTGCCATGGAACAGCTAAAAGTACTCAACAGTCAGGTGCTCTCAAGGTAGATTCACATCTACACTTGAAGAAGATTCTCAAGGATCCTGGGCTGAGTGGATCCCCACAATGACCTGGCCAGACATGACTTCCCAGCTGAGCTGGTGCTCATTATCAATACTGATGCCATCTCTGAGCAACTTATGTGGCGAGCCATGTTATCAGAACAATGCTGTGAGAATGAAATTGAGACCTTCCAGGAAAGAGGGATAGCTGGGGAGTCTGTGGGCTTGGAATGGATATTGGTCATTCTCCTACAGTGCCCTCCATAATTTTTGAGACAAAGACACCTTTTTTTTCCTTTATTTGCCCGAGCTCCACAATTTAATTTTTTTAATCAAATAATTCACATGAATAAAGTGCACATTCCAGATTTTATTCAAGGTTATTTGTATACATTTTAGTTTGACTATGTAGAAATTACAGTGCTTTTTATACATAATCCCCTAATTTCAGGGCACCCATTTGACTTCCAGGTATTTTTGTGATTACTCAGGTATGTTTAATTGTTTCACTTTTGCAGGTATAAGAGAGCTGGGCTTCGAAGCTTTTGATCACCTTTGGAGTCTGTAGTTGCCATTTTTCAACAAGAGGACTAGGGTTATGTCAATGAAAGTCAAAGAAGCCATTTTGAGGCTGTAAAACAAGAATAAAATAATGAGAGTCATCTCCCAAACCTTGGAACATCATTAAGAAAGAGCAAACCTTGGTTACAGTGCTCAGAGCTCAAACTCAGTTTAGCTCAGATAACCAACCTTGCTAGTTTTCATTAGAACTGGCCAGTACTCATAGAAGGTAATTGACCTGAAGCATTAGCTCTGTTTCTCTCTCCACAGATGCTGCCTGCCCCGCTTAAAGTTTCCAACACTCACAGACATCATTCTTTTCTCTACAACAAAATGCTGGAAGGTTCCCAATTCAAGGACGAATCTCGTCATCAAGATGTTCTGCAGTAAAGGTCACCTGCTCAGCCTTTGCCCATTGTTCAGTTGCTAAGTGATGAGCCTGTATTGTTCTATGTGCATTGTAGCTGCTGACACGGACCTACGTTTGAATCTCCTTCTGACTGCCAACTCTGTCCTTGGGACCAGGAGAGGGGTTGAACTGGTTCTTTGAGTGCACTTGAGCTTTGGTTCCGGACCTTGTCTTCATTGCTCTGGATGAGGTACATTTCTCTGCTGCTTTACAAAATTCTATTCTTTTTTCAAAGTTGACATGAGTTTCAGTTTGCTCCCAAAATCAACATGGGCTGAGTGTTTGTTCCTACCAGAGAGGCAGAGCTCAGAGATGGCCTCTATCTTTGTGTATGGGTCAGGCACAGGGATAGGGCATCCTGTACAAGATGGTCACTGATGCACCATTGATGACTCTAAGAGACTGAAGTTGAGCAAACTAAGAGGCTTTTATTTGCTATAGAACTAAGGCATGTATGTCCTGCACTGGGAAGGGGGCTGTGGAACAATCACCTTTATTCAGGAGCCTGTGGGAGGTACAGTTGGCCAATGGGTGTGTCCAAACAGATAAATATATACATACAGTGGTTTACCACAACCATTTGCCTTTGAAAACTCCATCTCCCTCCTCTCAGTTTCTCTCTCCCTCTATCACTCTACTATGTCTCCCTTTTCTCACTTACTCTTTCCCTGTTCCTTACTCTCCCTCCATTTCCCACCCTCTGTACATCTTGTCCTCTTTCCCCTCCCTATCTCTTCCTTTTCCTCCCTCTAGTTCATTCTTCTTTCTTTTTCTATCTTTTTATTAACATTTCATAATATGCACAGTAGAAGAAATGAAATAATACAATTCTACATAGTCCATTTACATAGTATAAATAGCATATATAAATTCCAGAGTGAAGATGTAACATATTAGAAATAATTTTCCTAATAAAGAAAAAAAGAGATAAATATTTATAATATTGTATATAAAAAACCCCAACTAATCTACTACAAAAAAAACATATAATAAAATAAAAGAAAAACAACTGAGTGGCCTATCTCGAGGATTTGTCAAATACATCGCTCTGGTCCATACCGACAGGCAATAAAAATGGCAAGAATTATATTATGTCTGGAAAAGAAGAGTTAATTCATAGAATAATGCCAGTTATATCCCATGAAAGTCATCAATAAATAGTTTCCATGTTTCTTCAAATTTAGTTGTTGCACCTAAAGTATGTTGTTTTCTGATGTTTTCTAGACTTAAGAAAGACAACATGAGAAACCCATTGAAATAATGTCGGAGAATCAGAGTCTTCCCATTTAAGCAAAATGGCTCTTCTAGCTAATTGTGTAGCAAAAGCTATAACTCAATATGCAACCTACATCTGTAATTCCAAAAAAGCAGTTAAGGTGTGAGGTTACAATTGAATAACCAGGATCATTGAGAGTTTAAAAAATATATTTCCAAAATCCTTCTAACATGGGACAGGACCAAAACATAAGAGTCAATGAAGCCACCTCAGTATTGCATCCATCACAAGTAGAGCTCGTATTAGGAAAGATGCGAGCTATTTATCTACAGGCAATATAAGCTCAATGAACTATTTTCAACTATTAAGGAATGATGTGCTCAAAGTGAAGAAGTATTAACTAATCTAATCATTCTTCCCTGTGTTTCAGGAGATAATGTGAGTTGAAATTCTGATTCTCATGTTTGTTGAATCTTATCGATGGGGATTGATCTCAAATTTAATATAAGAGTATAAATAGCACAAATGAAACTCTTCTGAAACAGATTTAACTGAACAAGTATCAAGTAAATCTTGTTGTTGTAATGTTAGATAATTAGACATTACTGTATTCAGGAAATTTCTAATCCATAGATATATTTAAGAAATGCATATATGGTAAATTATATTTGGTAGAAAGTTGTTCAAAGACATCAAACCACCATCAGCTAATAAATCTACAAAAGAGATCATTCCTTTAATCTTCCAAATGTTCACCCAAGAGTAGATGGTGTTTAAAAAAAACCAATTAAAATATCTATTAGCCAAGGCAAAATGTTTTAGTCCAAAAAACCTTTGAAATTGAAATCAAATACAAAATGAATATTCAATAATTGGATTGGAAATATATTTACTGATCTTAGATAGTCTAAAAGGTAATGCTGGTCCTAGAAAAGAAGCTAAGGAATAATTTGGGACAGATTTCAATTCAATTCCAAATCTACCCAGAGGGTACGATCAAATTTATCCAAGTTAAAAAAAAACATATAGCGAGTATTAACTGCCCAATAGTAAAATCTCAAATTCGCTTAGGCCATAACCACCATCCTTCTTAGGTTTCAGTGAGTGAAGCTTATTCCCTTGTTACGGGCCCAAAGGACCCCAAAACCCAGCAGCAATAAAAAGTCACGAAGACGAATGGTTACTTAAATCAAAGTCGTTTTTAATTTTCTTTAAACATAAAAACAGGATCAAACTTTAATTTATTACTATTAACTTAACCCCCCCTTCTAATTCTAAGTGCACGTGTATGTAATATGTATAAGTTCAGAAAAGTTCTTTGATTCACAGTCCAATTTCACTTCTCACACCTCCAAGTTTATTGGTATCAGGCAATCCATATAACCATATAACAATTTACAGTATGAAAACAGGCCATATCGGCCCTTCTAGTCAGCACCGATTTTTGTGAAAGTCCACTAGTTCCACTTATCCACTCCCATGCCCATAACCCTCCAATCCCCTCACAGTCACATACTCTTCTACCTCCTCTTAAATGACAGAATTGACCCTGCCGCAACTACTTCTTCCAGTAGATCATTCCACGCAGCCACCAATCTCTGAGTGAAGAAGCATCCTCTTATATTGCTCCTAAAGTTTTGCCCCCTAATCCTTAACTTATGACCCTTTATTCCAATCTCCCCTACCCTCAGGGGAAAGAGCCTATTCACATCTACCCTTCATAATTTTAAATACCTCTATCAAATCCCCTCTCAACCTTCTATGCTCCAAAGAATAAAGTCCCAATCTACTAAATCTTTCTCCGTATTCAAGATACTACATTTTTATAAACCTTCTTTGCATCCTCTCTACCTTATTTATATCCTTCCCATAATTTGGAGACCAGAAGTGCACACAATACTCCAAACTTGTCTCACCAATGCCTTAAACAGTCTCAACATCACCTCCCAGCTCCTATATTCTGTGCTATGATTTATAAAGGCCAGCATACCAAAAGCCTTCTTCACCTCCTATCTATATGGGAATCCATCTTCAAGGAATGCTGAACCGTTATTCCAAGATCCCTCTGTTCCTCTTCATTCCTCAATGCCCTCCCCTTCACTGCATACATCATATTTTGGTTATTATTCCCAAAATGAAGCACCTCACACTTATCTACATTAAACTCCATCTGCCACCTTTCAGCCCACTGTTCCAAACAGTCCAATTCCTTCTGTAGTCCATGAAAACCCTCCTCACTATCCACAAGGCCCCCTATTTTTTATTCATCCGCATATTTACTCACCCAATTTACCACCCCGTCATCCAAATCATTAATATAAATGATGAATAACCAAGGACCCAACACTGCTCCCTGAGGCACACCGCTTGTCACTGGCCTCCATCCTGACAGACAGTTGTCCACCATGCCTATCTTCCAACCACCACTGAACCCATCTGACTATCTCTATATTAATCACAAGAGATTGAACCTTCTTCACTAAGCTTCCATGCGGAACCTTATCGAAAGCCTTACTAAAATCCAAATAGACCACATCTACTGCTCTACCTTCATCACTTCTCCTTAAAATTCAACAAGGTTCATCAAACACGACTTTCCCCTCACAAACCCATGTTGGGTGTCCCTGATCAATCCCTGCCTATCCAGATATTTATACATAAGAATTCCTTCCATTAGTTTCCCCACCACCGATGTCAAACTTACTGACCTATAGTTGCTTAAGCCTACACCTTGCACCCTTTTTAAATAGTGCAACCATGTTTGCAACCTGCCAATCCAGCGGCACCACACCTTCCTCCAGCGACCATTGAAAAATCACTGTCAGAGCCTTCGCTATTTCCTCCCTGACCTCCCTTAAGGTCCTGTGAAAAATCCCATCAGGACCAGGAGATTTATCTACCCCAGAAGTTCGAAAGTCCCCTCTTTACTAATCCCTATCTTTTCCATAACTAACCCTGTTGCCTCACTTATCCTACACAATTCAGTATCTCTTCCCTTCGTGAACATCAACGAGAAGAATGTATTCAATATCTCCCCCATCTCATATGGTTCCTCACACATACCTTCGCTCAGATTTTAAACTCCATCTGCCACCTTTCAGCCCACTGTTCCAAACAGTCCAATTCCTTCTGTAGTCCATGAAAACCTCCTCATTATTTTATCCAAAACTATTTTATCCAAAACTTTCCTTTTACTATTCACATATTTGTAAAAACCTTTCGGATTTGCTTTCACCTTATTCGCTATAGCCCCCTTGTACCCTTTTGCCTTTCTAATTTCTCTCTTAAAGTCCTTTCTACCATCTATGTATTGTCCATACATCTCATCAATCCTTTGCTTCTTGTATTTAACGTAGGCCTCCCTCTTATCCTGAACCAACTTCCTAATCTCTCTAGAAAACCATGGCTTCCCTTGAACATTTTGCCTTGCCTGTTGTCCTGACAGGAACATAAAGATTCTGCATTCTCAAAATCTCACCTTTAAATGCTCCCCAATTCTCAACGACTTATCCAGAAAAAAGATCATCCCAAACTACTCCCTGCAAATCCCTTCACATCTCTCCAAATCTGGCTTTCCCCCACTCAAAGATCTTCATCTTCGGACGAGACCTATCCCTTTCCATAATTAAGCTGAAACTAATGGTGCTATGATCACTGGATCCAAAGTGCTCCCCAACACACAGCTCCATCACCTGACCTATTTCATTCCCCAACAGTAGATCTAACACTGCCCCCTCTCTAGTGGGTTCCTCAACATATTGATGCAAAAAGCAATCCTGCACACATTTCACAAGTTCTAAGCCATCCAGCCCACTCACTGACTTCTTCACCCAATCTAGGTAAGGAAAATTGAAATCCCTGTGCTTACTGCACATCTCAGCTATTTCCCTACACATTTGCTCTTCTAGTTCCCTCTCCCACTTGGTGGTCCCACACCGCCTCCCTTGTCAAGCACTCCAATCTATCATGCCTCAGTACCGCTGTAATATCTTCCTTATAACCATATAACCATATAACCACTTACAGCACAGAACAGGCCAGTTCGGCCCTACTAGTCCGTGCCGTAACAAATCCCCACCCTCCTAGTCCTACTGACCAGCACCCGGTCCATACCCCTCCAGTCCTCTTCTATCCATGTAACTATCCAGTCTTTCCTTAAATGTAACCAACGATCCCGCCTCGACCACGTCTGTCGGAAGCTCATTCCACATCCCCACCTTTGCGTAAAGAAATTTCCCCTCATGTTCCCCTTATAATTTTCCCCCTTCAATCTTAAACCATGCCCTCTAGTTTGAATCTCCCCCACTCTTAATTGAAAAAGCCTATCCACGTTTACTCTGTCTGTCCCTTTTAAAATCTTAAACACCTCTATCAAGTCCCCTCTCAATCTTCTACGCTCCAGAGAAAAAAGCCCCAGTCTGCACAACCTTTCCCTGTAACTCAAACCTTTAAATCCTGTCAACATTCTCGTGAACCTTCTCTGCACTCTCTCTATTTTGTTTATATATTTCCTATAATTTGGTGACCAAAACTGTACGCAGTACTCCAAATTTGGCCTCACCAATGCCTTGTACAATTTCATCATAACCTCCTTACTCTTGAATTCAATACTCTGATTTATGAAGGCCAACATTCCAAATGCCTTCTTCACCACACCATCTACCTGAGTATCAGCCTTGAGTGTACTATTTACCACAACTCCTAAATCCCTTTGTTGCTCTGCACATCTCAATAGCCTACCATTTAATGCATATGACCTATTTAGATTTGCCTTTCCAAAATGTAACACCTCACACTTATCTGTATTAAATTCCATCAGCCATTTCTCAGCCCACACCTCCAGCCTTCCTAAATCACCTTTTAATCTACGGTAATCTTCCTCACTGTCCACAACACCACCAATCTTTGTATCATCTGCAAACTTGCTTATCCAATTCTCCACCCCTACTTCCAGATCGTTAATATATATAACAAACAATAGTGGAACGAGGACCGATCCCTGAGGAACTCCACTAGTCACCGGTCTCCAATTGGACAAACAATTTTCTACCATTACTCTCTGACACCTCCCATCCAACCATTGCTGAATCCATTTCACTACCTCCTCATTTATACCTAATGCCTCCACCTTTTTTCCTAACCTCCTGTGGGGAACTTTGTCAAAAGCTTTACTAAAGTCTAAATAGGCAACATCCACAGCTTTCCCTTCATTAACCCTCGAAAAACTCAATCAGGTTTGTCAAGCATGATCTACCCCTGACAAAACCATGCTGATTACTCCCTAGCAATCCCTGTACCTCCAAATATTTGTAAATACCATCCCTCAGAACACTTTCCATCAACTTGCCCACCACAGACGTCAGACTCACGGGCCGATAATTCCCAAGTTTACATTTAGACCCTTTCTTAAACAGCGGAACCACATGCGCCACCCTCCAATCCTTTGGCACTACACCCATGGCCAGTGACATCCTAAATATCTCTGTTAATGGCCCCACTATCTGTCAACTAGCCTCCCTGAGTGTCCTTGGGAATATTTTGTCCGGTCCCGGAGATTTATCCACCTTTAACTTTTTCAACTCAGCCATCACTACCTCCTCGGTTATCCTTATATGCTTCATTACCTCCCCACTATTTTTCTTTACCTCAACTGGTTCAATATTTTTTTCCCTAGTGAATACCAAGGTAAAGAAATCATTCAAAATTTCCCCCATTTCCTCTGACTTCTCACTCAGCCTACCCTCACTATCTACAAGAGGTCCAATTTTATCCATCACTAATCTTTTACTTTTAATGTACGTATAGAAACCCTTTGGATTTATTTTTACTCTGTCTGCCAAAGCCTCTTCGTGCCTTTTTTTGGCCTTTCTGATTTTTCTTAAGATTCCTTCTATACTCCTTGTAGTCCTCCTTCAAATTGTCAGCTCTCTGTTCTTTATACCTCTTGTACACCTTTTTTCTCCTAACCAAATTTCCAATATTCCTCAAAAACCAAGCTTCCCTATGACTTCCAGCCTTTCCTTTGATCCTCACTGGGATATAACTACTCTGTACCCTCAAAATGTCTTTTTTGAATATCCTCCATTTCTTATTTACACCCTCACCTGAAAATATCCTATCCCACTCAATACTCCCAAATCCCTTCTTATTCCTTCGAAATTTGCTCTTCTCCAATCCAGAACCTCAACTTTAGGCCCCTCCTTGCTCTTCCCTAAAACTACCTTAAAACTAACAGAATTATGATCACTAGACCCAATTGGATCTCCAACATTAATGTCTGATACCTGACCTAACTCGTTCCCTAACAGGAGATCCAGTATTACACTGTCCCGAGTCGGTTCTTCTACTAATTGATTCAGAAAACAATCTTGAACACATTTAACAAACTCTAGCCTATCCAGCCCTCTAACTGTATGGGTATCCCAATCAATGTGAGGGAAGTTAAAATCTCCCATGATCACTACCTTATGATTCTCACACATATACGTTATCTCTCTACACATTTGTTCCTCTAGTTTTCTTGACCCATTTGGTGGTCTGTAATACACCCCTATTAGCACCCTCATGTCTCCTTCACCCCTCAATTCCACCCAAACAGCCTCACTGGACGATCCCGCCAGACCATCTTGTCACCTCACGGCAGTAATGTCCTCCTTAACAAGCAGAGCAACTCCTCCCCCTTTTTTACCCCCTGATCTATCACATCTAAAACAAATGTATCCTGGAACGTTAAGTTGCCAGTCCTGCCCCTCTTGTAGCCAGGTCTCACTAATTGCCACAATATCGTGACCCCAAGTATCTGTCCATGCTCTACGCTCATCTACCTTGTTCACTATGCTTCTTGCATTAAAATATATGCATTTCAGAGAATGACCCTCACATAATCACAGCTTGATGGAGGGATTGTTCTGTCCGGACCAATGCCTGAAGAGGGCGCACAAAATCAGTGAACCGGTGTGGACTCGAAAGGCCAACTTGGCCTGTTTCCGCTCCACAAATGGTTGTATGGTTATATATGGTTATGGTTACATTCTCTTTTCTACCTTCTACCCTAATCTCCATCCTACCTTTGTTATCGTTATTATTCCTATCTAGGTGCCCATGCTCCCTTGACTCTGCTCTCACACTCTGTTCCCCACCCCCCTGCCAAACTAGTTTAAAACTTCCCCCACAGCTCTAGCAAATCTGCTTGCCAGCACATTGGTCCCCCTCCAGTTCAAGTGGAGTCTGTCCCTTTTGTACAGGTCCGACCTTCCCCAGAAGAGATCCCAATGAGCCAGAAATCTTATCCCTTTCCCCCTGCACCATCTCTTTAGCCACGCATTCATCCTCCACATCCTCACTAGCGCGTGGCACCGGCAGCAATCCAGAGATTACCACCTTGGAGGTCCTGTTTTTTAACTTCCTACCTAATTCCACATAATCCTGTTTCAGGACCTCATCCCCACTTCTAGCTAAGTCATTGGTCCCTACATGGACTACGACTTCTGGCTGTTCTCCTTCCCCTTGCAGAAAGCTATGTACTCTATCAGAGATATCCCTGATCCTAGCACCAGGGAGGCAACATACCAACCTGGATCCCCGAAATCGTCCCACAAACCTTCTATCTGTCCCTCTGACTAACGAGTCCCCAACTACAAGTATCCTGTTCTTATCCCTCCTTCCCTTCTGAACCTCAGGGGCAGCCCCCGTGCCAGAGACCTGACCCCCACTACTCGTCCCTGATAGCCTGTTCCACCCAGCAGTATCCAATGCAGAATACATATTGCTGAGTGGCACTTCCACAGGGGTACTCTGCACTAGCACTCTCCCTCCTTTTCTCACAGTCACCCAATTCCTTGACAAGTAATGCCACACCCCTTTCTCCTTACCCCTCCAATTCGATTTAAAATTCTACTACTGTACTCAGAATTTAACATTTATTAATTTTCACCAAGCTCTGGTGTTTAACAGTAATTGGTTACCACTCAGGAAGGTTCTCATTAGTTTCAGAGAGAGATTTGAACAGAATGAACTCAGAAATCACAACCCATCTTCAAAATGGTGTCTTTAAACAAGCTGACAGCTTGTCATGCTGCAGAAACCAGTTTTTTCTCTCGGTCTCTCTCTCTGCTTTCGAAACCACATGTCCTTCTTAAAACAGCAAACTGCATTCAGACAGATTGTGGCACTCGGCCCAATTTTCTGAGTCTGTTTATCTGTTGTTTTCGAACAAATAATCTATTACTTCACAGCATGTCCAATTAACTCCTACTTGTGAAATCTCTATAGGCATTCTTTAAACTTTTTGCAAAGGCACTTGGAGCCTGGACTATCTGGCTTGAAAGGAGCTCTGGCATTTGAAATGAGATCTGTTTTGTGAAGTGTTTGTGTTCGTTTGTGACTTACACTGCTCCCACAATCTATCTCCTTCAAAAACATATCTATATATACAACATAAAATATTATATAATCAGTCACACCCTTACCATTCCAAATATAAGATGAAATCTTAGAATCAATATTATCAAAAAAAGGTTTGAAATAAAAATTGTGACAGCTTGAAATAGGTATAAAAATTCAGTTAATATGATCATCTGAACACCATTCATATGACCAATTGAAGACAAAATCAATGTGGACCATCAAGCAAAATATTGTTTCACAAAATCTAATAAAAGGAGAGAATTTTAATTTAAACAAATCTTTAAATTTCTAGTTATTTCAATTCCTAAATAAGTAAAATAATCTTTAACAATTTTAAATAGCATATTATCATAAATAGGATCATGTGAGTTTATTAGGAATAATTTTAATTCATTCTTCTTGATGCCCAGTCATTAACAAAACAGCTGTACCCTCCTCAGGCCTTCTCTGCCATCACCCAGGTGTGTATCCTCATCTCCCATGGGCTGATAATCATCAGCCCAGCACTTCCCTCTCATGCCCTTTCCAACACCTACAACTGTATAACAAATAACCATATAACAATTACAGCACAGTAACAGGCCAGTTTGGCTCTTCAATTCCTTGTGGAATATCTCACCCTATTGATCCCCTCCCAACCTATAACCCTGCACACCTTTCTCATTCATATACCGATCCAACTTTTCCTTGAATATTAAAATCGAGTCCACATCTACCACTTTGGCCAGAAGCTCATTCCATACTCCCACCACCCTCTGAGTGAAGAAATTCCCCCTTCATGTTTCCTCTATATTTTTCCCCCTTCAATCTTAATCCATGTCCTCTTGTTTGAACCTCCTCCACTCTTGATGGAAAAAAAACTGTCCACATTTACTTTATCTGTCCCCCTCATAATTTTAAATACCTCTATCAAATCACCCCTCAATCTTCTATGCTCCAGGAAATAATATCCCAGTCTGCTCAACCTTTCCCTGTAACTTAAACCCTGAAATCCCAGAAACATTCTCATAAACCTCCTCTGCACTCTCTCTATTTTGTTTATATCTTTCCTATAATTTGGTGACCAAAACTGCACACAATATTCCAAATTTGGCCTCAACAATGCCTTATACAACTTTAACATGGTATCCCAACTCTTGTACTCAATATTCTGATTTATGAAGGCCAACATACCAAAAGCTTTCTTCACCACTCTATCTAAGCGTGGCTCCATGTTCAGGGAATTATGTACCAGAATTCCTAAATCCCTTTGTTCTACTGCATTCCTCAATTGTCATATATGACTTTTGTAAATTATTCCTACCAAAATGTAGAACTTCACATTTATCAGTATTAAACTCCATCTGCCATCTTTCAGCCCACTCTTCTAACTGTCCTATATCCCACTGAAAGCTTTGAAAACCTTCCTCGCTGTCCACCACACCACCAATTTTCATATCATCTGCATACTTACTAATCCAATTTACCACCCTGTCATCCAAATCATTAATATATATGACAAACAACAATGGACCCAGTACTGATCCCTGAGCCACCCCACTAGTCACCGGCTTCCAGTTTGACAAAGAGTTTTCCACCACTACTCTCTGGCATCTCCCATCCAACCATTGTTGAATCCATTTCACTATTTCAATATTAATGATTGAACCTTCCTAACTAATCTCTTATGTGAAACCTTGTCAAATAACTTACTAAAGACCATATAGACAACATCCACAGTCTTCCCTTTGTTAATCTTATTCGAAAACTCAATGAAAAATTCGATAAGATTTGTAAAATATGATCTACAAGCACAAAACCATGTTGACTACTCCTAATCAGTCCCTGTCTATCCAAATAATTGTACATTCCATCCCCAAGAACACTCTCCATTAATTTACCCACCACTGATGTCAGGCTCACAGGCCTATAATTATGCAGTTTACTTTTTTAAACAGTGGTACAACATGAACTACACCCCCCCCACCCCCACCACCCAATCCACTGTCACTTCCCCCGTGGATAATTAGATTTTAAATATTTCTGTCAGAGCCCCCGATATTTCTACACTAACCCCTCTCAAGGTCCCAGCGAATATCTTGTCAGGATCCAGAGATTTAGCCACCTTGATTCTCTTAAAAATAGCCAGTACTTCCTCCTCATTAATCTGTATATTTTCCACGACCTCACTACTAGTTTTTCTTACTTCACTCGACTCAATATTCTTTTCCCGAGTGAAGCCCACCAAGGGATCCACAGATCTTGACTGGGTCATATGCAGTGAACCTGAGGTCATTAGGGAGCAAAGGTCTTAGAACCTTTAGGAAGCAGTGATCATAACATGGTTGAATTTGAAAAAGAAAAAATGTTTTTGGATGTATCAATTATTCAGTGAAATAAGGGAAATTATGGTGGTATGAGGAAAGAACTGGATCAAGTCAACTGGAAAAGCAAACTAGTCAGAGGAACAGAGCAGGAATGGAAGATATTTTTGCAAATAATAAAAGGCATGCCGGATAGATATTTTCCAAGGAAAAGAAAATTAATCAAAGGCTAACAAAAATAGCTAAGGCAAAGGGGAGGGCATACAAGGAAGCTAAAACTAGTGGGAAATCAGAGGACTTGGACTCCTTTAGATACTTTCAGGAAGAAATAAAGAAAGTTATAAAGAAAGAAAAGATGAGTTATGAAAGGAGATTGACAAATATAAAAAAAAGATACTGAGTTTTTTAAAAAATATATAAAGAATAAAAGAAAGACACATGTTGACAGAGACCAATAGAAAACAATGCTGGGGAAATTATAATGGTTAAAAAGATATGGCAGAAAATTAAATCAGAAAGCAAAGGGTTGAAATTAAGTGATCCTGTTTTGGATGGCTGCCTGTAACTAGTGGTGTTCCACAGGGGTCAGTCTTGGGGCCGCTGCTATTCACAATTTATATTAACGATTTGGATTGTGAAATGAATGGTTTTGTTGCCAAATCTGCGGATGACACCAAGATAGGTGGCGGAGCAGGAACTGTTGAAGAAACCATAAAATTGCAGAGGGATACAGACAGATTGGGGAACTGGGCAAAAATATAGCAGATGAAGTACAATGTTGTCAAGTATTCAGTTCTATATTTTGGCCGTGGAAATAAACAGGCAGAGAAATATCTGGATGGAGAAAAATTTCAGTCTTCGGAGGTGCAAAGAGACCTGGGCTTCCTTGTGCAGAGTAATCTAAAAGTTAATGCCCAGGAGGGATTGGTAGTGAAGAAGGCGAATGCTATGCTAGCATTCATTTCAAGAGGTATTGTGTTTAAAAGTAGAGAGGTGTTAATGAGTCTCTATGGGGCACTGGTGAGACCTTATTTGGAGAACTGTGTGCAGTTTTGGGCCCCCTATCTTAGAAAAGATATGATGTTGTTGGAGAGAGTGCAGAGGAGATTTACCAGGACGATTCCTGGAATGTAGGGGCTGGAGTATGGGGAACATTTGGCAGCTCTTGGGTTGTATTCGTTGGAATATAGGAGATCGGTGGGGGGGGGGGGGGGGGTGGGGGAGGGGGGGGGATCTTATAGAGACATTTAAAATATTGAAAGGTTTTGACAGAGTAAATGTGGATTCCCTTGGTGGATGAATCGAGGACAACTGGTCAGTCTTAAAATTAGAAGTCATCCAATTAAAACAGAGAGGAGGAAGAACTTCTATACTCATAGGGTCATGGATCTGTGGAACTCACTGCCGCACACTGTGAGTATTCAAACAGGAAATGGACAAGCATCTCATTAGCAAGGGTATCAAGGGATATGGGGAATAGGCTGGTAATTGAAAGTAGGGGTGAGTTTAGTCTAGCTTAGTCACAAAACAGACTCCATGGCCTGCTTCTGTTCCTTTATCTTGTGATCTTGTGACCTCCATCTTCTGCAAATGTGGACTCTCTTCAAGACGTCACTATTTTCTTTCCCATTTTCCCCAGCCTCTCTGCCTTTCTCAACAGTAAGCACAGAGAACTACGTGTTAAGGTGCTCGCCCATTTCCGGCGATTTCATGCATAGATCTTGCCAAAATGTTGTGATTGTAACTGAATATTGTCCTGTCATCTGCAAATGGTCCCTGCTCCTGGTCTAATGATGGAAGAAGGTGACTGATGGACCAGTGAAGGTGGTCAGGTCCCAGACATAGCCCCAAGGAATTCCTGCAGAAATATCATGGGCCTGGGGATGATTGACCTCTAACCACAGCCATCTTCCTTTATATATGACTCCAACCACTGGACTGTGAAGCCATTGTTCAACTTTACCAGGGTTCCTCAAACCCCTGATGCTTCCAACACTTGATGTTTGTATTTCAGATTTATGGTATTAACAATTCATGATCAAGCTTCAGTGAATCTCAGTCACTGAAGACACATGAAGACCAGAGGTTTCTTGGACTCAAAACCCAGTGCCAATAGTGCCACTTCAGCAAATCTTGCCCATAATCTTCACTTCAGACAAGCTTCTGGGTTCTGGCAGAATCCTGTCGGTTTCTGATCCTCCGAGAACTGCACCTATGCTTCTGATAGAAGCCCGTTGGTGGAGCTTCTCCTGTGACAATAGTGCTGGAGAAAGTCAGCAAGTCATGCAGCATCTATAGGAAGTAAAGGGGAACCAACATTTTGGACCTGGGTCCTTTGACAAGGAATCAAACTGGAGGTCACTGTGAATTGCAGCAAGGAGGAAAACAGTGCAGGTTCCTGCCCAGCTGAGAGATAAGAAGTTGTTAAAGCACTCCAAGGTTCAATTCACTTTTACACCATTCAGTGTTCCCCAGCTACACATAAACTGTCATTAAATGAATATATATCTTAAACTTTAACCCAAAATGAATTTCTTCCATTACTTAATAACACCAAAGGTTGGAATTTGGCCTCTCAAGAGAACAGTAGACCACATTCTTCAGTTCCTGATTATTAGAAGAGGAGCTCCCAAGGGGATGGGAAGATTAACTCCTTCTACCTCTGCTGCCAGTGACCCCTTGTATGCAAGTGACAGTGCAGTTCACCTCATGATGTCCTCTCAAAGGTAACTTTACTCGCAACTCAAAGGCAGGAGTCAGGGACTGATGACATTGTTCAGACAAAACCTCCAGCTTGCATGAGCTTTAAGGTGTTGTCAGAACTTTGTGAACATTTCACTAAAGAAAACCCACTGATTCCCTTTTCCAAATCCGATCGAAGGGCAGGTATGGTAACAAAGGCATGGAGAGACAGAGCCACGGGATACAGTGCGCCCAGCACAGTGGGCCCGGGGCAGCCGACGCTGGGAGACCAGGCGCTGCAGGTGGCTGACGTGGTGGTCCTGGTGGTGTATTTGCTGTTCGTCTTGGCTGTCGGGCTCTGGGTAAGTGATCATCCAGCAGGAGGGTCGGAGGGGTGTGAGCAGCTGGGGGAAGGAGGAGGTATGCAGCCCCATGGCGACGGGGCAATGAGCAGATCAGGCGCCCACGTGTGGAGCCAGTGAACTTCCTGGCTGGACCCTGACCTGGGGAATTTGCCTCAATTACTGGCAAGAGAATAAGTTTGAGAGGGCGGCCAAGAGATGCATGTTTTGGAATCTGGAGCGACAGTCCGGACACAGGCGTGGACGGCCCACTCTTCAATGAGCCCACCACTCCCACCGATATCGGGACGTGGGAGGGAACCGGAGCCCCCCGCGGCAGACACGGGAGCACGTCGACTCTCCGTCCAGACAGCGGGGGGCGCTGGAAGCTGCCGCC
Organism: Narcine bancroftii; assembly: GCF_036971445.1. Lineage (NCBI taxonomy): Eukaryota > Metazoa > Chordata > Chondrichthyes > Torpediniformes > Narcinidae > Narcine > Narcine bancroftii. The sequence goes on along the minus strand of NC_091471.1, from coordinate 276,838,180 downwards.
CTGTCCAGGGACACCGTGGGGCCCGGACGCTCTCTCACTGGAAAAGCTCACGAGGGCGCTGTGGAGAGGGTTGGCGCTGGCTCCCCAGGACCCGGACCCCTCTGTGCCAGTGGTACGGTCCAGCCAACACTGGCGTCGGCAGCAACCACTGTGTTTGGAGGGGGGGTTGGGGGAGGGTAGAGGCGAGGGAATCCTTAAACGGGAGGGGGGGGGAGAGAAGGCAGATGAGGGAATCCTCTCATAAGAGGATACACAGGAGGAAACACTTTCAAAGGGGGCGGGAAAAGCTCAACCAGGGAACCCTTTCATGATGGTAGGGGGGAAGACCAGGGAATTCCCTTACAGGCACAGCTGGTTAGCCTCCCCTCCCCATGAATGGAATGACCCTCCCTGGTGACACGTTAGTCCTCCCTCACCCTCGGGTCCCAACTTGGTCACTGGGTGGCGCTCTCGCCCTCTGTACCCAGGGCAACACCTCAGCCCTGATCCTGGGGGATCCTCTGACCCTGAGGGTAATCCCTGCGGGGGGGTGGGGGGGGTGACCCCCTGGTCATGTGGGTTATCCCTTGGCCCTGGGGCGGGTGGGAGTGATCCCCTGTCCATTGGGAGATCCTTTGGCCCTTGGTTGGGGGGGGGGGGGGGGTGGTGGGGAGATCCTCTGACCCTGGAAATGATGCCCTGGCCAAGGTGGTGATCCCTTGTTTCTGGCCCCAGGCGATGATCCTGTGCATGAAAACAGCAATACATGTGGCTGCAGTGGTTTAACACTAAGATCCCCAAATCTACACATATTGTTTATGATTGTCAAAAAATTAAGGAAATTAGAAATACAACTTGGAGTTTTAAAGTAGAGGATCAGACTGATTAGGATAGATATTGAGTTATTTTAACTTGCTAAAGTAAGTCTACTTACTTCATGTGTTAGAAGCACTATGAGCAAAGGCAGAAAAGCAGGCCAGCATCAGAGCTGGATGATGAATGAACTCCTTTGGACCTGTGTTTCCAATCATCTTACTCACAAATATAAGATCGCTGGAGATGACTTGAGGCTGCATCTGAACCAGAGAGAACTGCAGGGTTGCTGTGCTCTGGTGATTACAGAAATCCAGCTCCAGGACATCATTCCACACTCAGCGATCCAGCTGGATGGCCTTATCTCTTCAAGGCAGACAGAGACACTGCTGTTTTTGGCAAGAGTCGATGATGGACTCTGTATAATTACATCACTGAGAACTGGTGCATCAATGTCCCTGTTATAGAGACCTTCTGCTCATCGAAGATAGAGTACATGGTGGTGAGATGCAGACTTATCTACCTGCCCAGGAAACTCATGGCCAGGTTGATTGCCACAGTCTATGTTCCACCTTCGGCTAATGAGGCTGAAGCCATGAAGAAGTTTTACTGTGCGACCTGTGAAGCCCAGACTTCTCAGCCTGATGGTGCCATGATTGTAGCTGGTGACTTCAACCACATCCACCCCCTGTCAGGATTCTACCATGGTTTCAGCGCCATGTCACCTTCACCAGAGGAGAGAGTACCTTGGATCGGTATTCACCAAAGTTAGCCTCTTCAGCAACAGTGATAAGTTGTACTACAGAGAAGTGGTGGAAAATCTTGTGAAATGATGCGAGAATAACAACCTGAATCTCAATGAGGACAAAACAAAGGACATGATTGTGGACTTCAAGAGGGCTAGGGATAACACATTAATAGATTGGTAGTGGAAAGAGTAGAGAGCCCCCATATTCCTCAGATTCCACTTAAGTGTGACCTAAGTTCACTTGTCAGGAAGGCGCAACATCGACTACACTTCCTGTCAACTTTCTACAGGAACCAAAGAACCATAGTTCACTACAGCACAGAAAATAGGCCATTTGTCCATTTTAGACTGTGCTGAAAACATGATACTTCTAGTCCCACTGACCTACACCCACTCCATAACCATCCAGACCTATCCCATCCATGTATCTATCCAAATTATTTTTAAAACTTAAGAGTGAGCCCACATTTACCTTGTCAGATGGCAGTTCATTCCACACTCCCACCACTCTCTGAGTGAAAATGTTTCCCTAAACCTTTCCCCTTTCATCCTAAAGCCATATCCTCTCGTATTTATCTCTGCAGAACCTTCTCACATTTACTCTCATACCTCTCATATTTTGTAAATCTCTATTGAATCTCCCCTTATTCTTCTACACTTCAAGGAATAAAGTCCTAACCCGTTTAATCTTTCCCTGTATCTCACCTCCTGAAGACCCAGCAACATCCTAGTAAATCCTCCATGCACTCTTTCAATCTTACTGATATCCTTCATCTAGTTAGGAGACCAGAACTGCACACAATACTCCAAATTTGGCCTCACCAATGTCTTATACAACCTCACCATAACGTCCCTACTCCTGTACTTAATACTTTGATTCATGCAGTCCACCTCTACCTCTGACATTAATTTCAGGGAATTATGTATCTGAATTCCGAAAATCCATTTGTTCTTCTGTATTCCTCTGTGCCCTACCAATTACTGTGTATGTCCTACTTTGGTTTGTCCTTCCAAAATGCCACACCTCAAACTTTTCTGCATTAAATTCCATCTGCCACTTTCTGGCCAATTTTTCAAGTTGGTCCAGATTCCTCTGCAAGCTTTGAATACCTTCCTTGCTGTCCACGCCTCCAATTTTAGTGTCATCAGCAAACTTATCATCCAGATCATTGATATAGACAACAAACAACAATGGTCCTAGCACAGATCCCTGAGACTCAGGCCTCCAGTCTGAGAAGCAACCATCCACTACCACTCTGACTTCTCCCATAGAACCAATTCCGAATCCAGTTTACAACATCTCCATGGATACCTAGTGTCTAAATCTTTTGAACTAACCTCCCATGTGTGACCTTGTCAAAGGCCTTACTAAAGTCCATGTAGACTGTAATGCAGTTAGTAACTACTAGCAGATGCAAAGCAACTGATTAAAGGCTTTAATATCCTGAATTAGCCAGCACATTACTATATGCTTCTGGCCTGGATCCAAGGCTGGTACTGAGGGAGGGGACTAGGGCCTCATTGGGAAACTATGGGTAGAAATTACTAGGTCGGAGGTGGGCCAGCCTACATAGTACCTGCCTTCATTACCATGTTCCACCACATTCACCCCTTCCTTTTAGATAAAGTCTGGCAGGTTGAAGTGGGACAGCGTCCATCATCTCCGATCATGCATTCTATACCCGTTCACAGATTCAGCCTGTCTAGTGGCTTTTTCCGCCATTGTGATCACCACAGCGCCGGTGGCATTGGCTCCTGCGAGGTGGTGACCTGTCAGGTGGGCTGAATGTCCGGGGACTGAACTGTACTGGTGTGAACCGGTTCAGAGGGGGTTGGGAGCATTGGTTGTTCCACTGGAGGTTGCAGGGGTGGTGGGGATGGGGCCCTGAGGGGTCGTCGTGATGGGGGAGGCAAGAGATCATTTACCTGGATGATGCATGGGACCAGCTGGTCACTGTCGAGGACTTTTGGGTACACCTCCCATGCCGGGACCACTGCTTGAGCCAGGTCATGGATGGACACTGAGTTTTCCCACCCTGGTGGGTGCAGTACATAGGCACACTGGGAGTTTGCAGCACCGGCCCAGGGGTCATCAGCCAGACTGGCAGCATGGTTCCTGATGTCATCCTCCTAGGGAAGGAGAACAGTTTCTCATGTGGGGTGAGTAGGGGCCTGGTGGCATGTAGCTCTTCTGGAAGGACCTCTTGCCACTTGGAGACGGACATTCCTTTAGACTTCAGGGCCAAGAAGACTGCCTCCAGATTGTGCCATTCTCCCCTTCCACCTGCCCATTCCCACGGGGGTTATAGCTGGTGGTTCTACTTGTGGCTCTACCCTTAGACAGGAAATATTGCTGCATGAATGGGGACCCCGCGGTCACTGTGAACATAACTGGTGTATCTGAACAAGGTGAAGAGCTTTCGGATGGCTTTAATGACCGTAGGTGTGGTCATATCTGGGCAGGGAATGGTGAATGGGAAATGTGAGTACTCATTCATGATATTCAGGAAGTACAGGTTCCTCATCGTGGATGGAAGGGGGCCCTTGAAGCTCATACTGAAACGTTCAAAGGCCTTGATCAGATGAGCTCTCTCCAGCCGGTAGAACTGCAGCTTGCACTCCTTGCAGACAGAACAGTTAAAGGTCAGCTCCCTGATCTCCTCCACAAAATAGAGGAGGTTGTGGGTCCTCGTGAAGTGATAGAGCCTGGTGATCCTGGGTGGCAGAGGCTATTGTGGAGGGCCTGGAAGCAATCCACTTGCGCCCTGTTGCAGGTTTCCCTAGACAGAGCATCGGGTGGCTCATTGAACTTCCCCGGCCGATACATGATATTGTAATTGAAGGTGGACAGCTCAATTCTCCACCTCATGATCTTGTCATTTTTAATGTTCCCTGACTGTTTATTGTTAAACATAAAAGTGACAGCTCTGTAGCCCGTTAGCAGGGTGAAGGATCTGCCAGCCAGTGGCACACAGCCTCCACTATATCCAAGTCCCTGAGTTCGAGGCCTGGAGGGTTCAGGAAAAGAATGCCACAGGCCTTCAGCATGGTGGCCAGGGCGAAATCGGAGGCATTGCACTCCACTTGGAAAGGGATGAATTCATCAATGACTTGCATCACTGCCTTACCAATCTCACTCATAATGCCCTCGAGGCCTTACAGAGCTCCACAGACAAAAAAAAGCGGTTTTCACCGGGGTGGGGGGTGGGCTTTGTCCGTGTAGTTGGGGATCCACTGGGCATAGTATGAGAAGAACCCCAGACACCGTTTTATATCCTTAGGGTTCTGGGGCAGTGAACGTTCCAGCAGGGGGTGCATACACTCGGGGTAGGGGGCAATGACACAATGCTCCACCATGTAGCACAGTATTGCCAACCGCGTGGTACTTCTTCTGATTGTATGTTAAGTTCAGGGTTTTTGCAGTGGCCAGGAACTTTTGCAGATTATTATCGTGTTCCTCTTGGGAATGGCCTCAGATGGTGACATTATCCAGATAGAGATATGTGGCTTTTAATTAATTGTCAACCTCCATGAGGTCCATTTCCCTTTGGAACACTGACACTCCATTGATGAGGCCGAATAGGACCCACAGGAAGTGATAGAGGTGGCCGTTGGCCTCAAACGCCGTGCATAGATGGTCCTCCAGGTGGATGGGGATCTGGTGGTATGGTGGAGAAGACCTGGAAATGGGCAATCTCATTCACCATGTCAGCTATGCAGGGAAGGGTGTAGGTGTCCAGTAAAGTGAACCTATTGATGATCTGGCTATGACCATCCGATGCTTCTCCCCACTCTTCATTACCACCACCAGTGCCCTCCAGGGCCGGTTACTGGGTTCTATGATGCCCTCCGCTAGTAGCCGCCCCACTTCAGCTTTATGACTCCCTGTCCCCGGGCCTGTATCATCTGCTTTTTTTGTGGCTACAGGCTTGCAGTTGGGGATGAAGTTCTGGAATGGGGGAGGGACGAGGGGGTGGAGGGACCTGGAGGGTGTCCAGCCTGCTGGTCGGGTGGCCAGGATGGCATTCCAGTGTGTGATTGGCTGTGTTCTGAGGAAAGGATGGGCCTTCCAGGAATTGGTTATTTCTGACCAAGAGGGGAGGGTGGGGGCCTGTCAAACAGTATCAGAATGCTCTTAAGCTGGCACTGGAAATCCAGTATGACTGGCGCACAGAGATGGGGCATTACTAGTAGTTTGAAGTTTGAATACTTTGTGATCCTAACGGCCAGGGTCATGGAATGGGACTTGGACTCTAATGCTACCTTGGACTTGGCAGTGGACACTGGCAGGCATAGAGTTGGCCCAGGTGTATAATTTCTCAGTACTCTCTGTGTTGAATAGACAGCCCATGGTGTGACCATTAACTTCTATGTCCATCATAGAGCGTGCCAGTTAGTGTGGCCTGCCCTGGTCCAACATGATGGAGGCCAGGGTCAACTTGTCAGAGTCACTGCTGCTGTTATCATTGGGATGGCTGCTGGCAAGATGGCCTCCCTGGAGATCCCAAAAATGGGCACTCCCATAGATCACACGCTGCGGGGTACAGAAGAAATGCTGGAAATGGTGTCATCCTGGGTCATCTTCCTCCTGTTTCCACTGTCAGTCCTCGGCTACCAGAAGAGACGGCAGAAAAAGGTCGACACAAGGTGGTGACGCGGGTCATAATTCACCTGCGGTGCTGCTGGAGGGGGTTTTAGAGCAGCATAGCTTAATGTAGAGCCCCTTCTTCCAGCAGTTCGAATAGGTAGTGCTACGGGCCAGGCAGTACTTTCTCATGTGCTCAGCAGCTGCACCAACATGGTCCCTGAGTCCCAAGATGGTAGTGCCTGTGCTCCCCATCTTGTCATTCCATCATGGATGAATTCTTCTTGATAAACTGCCTCCGTTACATTCTTGCACCCACAGGCTCATCCCATCTCCCTCATGGCCCTCACAAAGTCATCGACAGACTTCCCGGGGCCCTTGCATCGGGTAATCAGTAAATAGCTGGTATACATCGAATTCATGGGGGCCCCATATTATTGTCACAGGAGGGCCATCGTGTCATCATACTTCTCATAATCCCATGTTATTTGGTAGGCTTGATGGCCCACTGATGAAAAATGCAGATCATACTTATTGCTGTCGGCTGAGATCTCATGGTGCCTCATGAAGCCCTTTAGATAGTGTAGCCACATGTCGAATTTAACGGAGGCCTCTGTTTCCCTGAGATCAGTCTCCAGCTTCTCCACTTGGGTCACTTTGTCCATGGCAAAAATTCAAGATATTAAATTGTAGTGCAATCAATAAGCACCATCAAACACAAAGCAAGTGATTATCCAGCACATAACTACATGCTTCTGGCTGGTACTGAGAGAGGAGACGAGAGCTCTCAGCCTTTATTGGGAAACTACAGAGAGGAGTTACCAGGTGAGAGGCGGGCCAGTCTGAGCAGTCCAGTGTGTTCCCTATCTGCTTTACCGTGTTCCACCACATAGACAACATCCACAACCTTTCTTTCATCTACTTTCTTGGTAATCTCATTGAAAAATTTTAAGATTCATTAAGCATGCACAAGCCATGCTGACTATCCTTAATCAGCTCTTGGCTATCCAAACACTTGTATATCCCACCAATAATTTAGCTACTACTGGTCTGTAGTTTCCTGGTTTACTTTTGGAGCCTTTTTTAAACAACAGAAAACATGCTACCCTCCAATCCTTCCATATGTCACTCGTGGATAAGGATATTTTAAATATTTTTCTACCAGGGCTCCTGCAATTTCTACACTAGTCTCCCTCAAGGTCCGAGGAGATAGCATGTCAGGCCTGGAGTATTTATCAACCTTTATTCGCTGTAAGACAGCAAGCCCCTTCTCCTCTATAATCTCTATATGTTCCATGACACTTTTGTTTGTTTCCCTTCCTTCCTTATACACTCTGCCAGTTTCCTGAGTAAATACTGGACAAAAAACTGTTTAAGATCTCCCTCATTATGTGAGACTCCACACATAGACAAGCACACTGATCTTCTAAGGGGCTATTTTTGGCCCATACATGTAGAAAACCTTCAGGTTTACCTTCACGTTATCTGCCAAAGCAACCTCACGGTTTCTTTTTGCCTTCCTGATTCCCTTCTTAAGTACTTTCTTTCATTTTCTATACTCTTCTAGAACCTCGTTTGCTCCTTGTTCCCAATATCTCTCTTCTTCTTAACCAGATGGCCAATAATCCCTTGAAAACCAGGGTTCCCTATGCTTGTTAACTTTGCCTTTAATCCTGACAGGAACATGCAAACTCTGCACTCTCAAACTTTCACCTTTGAAGGCCTTCCACCTACTGAACAAATCCTTGCCAGAAAACAACTTATCCCAATGCACTCTTCCTAGATCCTTTCTCATTTCTACAAAACTGCCCTTTCTCCAATTTAGAATCTCCTCAAGATCCAGGCCTATCCTTATCTGTAATTTACTTGAAACTAATGACATCATGGTCACTTGTCCCAAAATGTTTGTCTACACATACATCTGCCACCTGACCTGTCTGGTTCCCTAATAGGAAATCAGGTATTGCATCCTCTCTCGTTGGCACCTCTATATATTGATTTAGAAAACTTTCCTGAACACATTTGACAAACTCCAAACCATCCAATCCTTTTACAGTATGGGATCCTGTACTTCCCAGTATGGAAAGTTAAAATCTTCTACTATCACAACTTTCTGTTTTTGAAATAGGTCTGCTCTCTCTCAACAGATTTGCTCCTTCAATTCTCATTGACTATTGAGTGGTCTATAATACAGCTCTATCAGTGTAGTCACACCTTTCCCGCTCCTCGGTTCCACCCATATGTCCTCTGTAGATGAGCCTTCTGGGCTGTCCTGTCTAAGCACAGCTGTGATATTTTCCCTGACTACCAATGCCACTCCTCCTCTTCTATCACATCTGAAACAACAGATCCCCGGAACATCGAGCTCCCAGTTTGGTCCCTCCTGCAGCCATGTATCACTAATAGCAAAAATGTCATAATCCCACTTGCAAATTCACACCCTTGTGATAGTACAGATTCTATCACCAATGTGTATATGTACATATGTACAGATGGTAGTGTAGAATGACTGTGATTGGCTGAGAGTGTAGCCACACCTACTGGCAGGTCTTAAAGGATTGCTCTTAGCCAGACCAGGTCATTCTGGACTGGTCGACCTACTTGTGATATGCTCCAGTCTCTTACTTAATAAAAGCCTTGGTTTGGATCAACGTCTTTGGTTCTTTCGACGCGTATGCTACGGCTGGAATGCCTCAACATTGACCCACAGTCAGCTACAGCCTTGAATGACTTTAAGTACTGGGTGAGGTGCTTTGAAAGATACTTTCAGCTCTCTCATCCTGCCGTGTTAGAGGACAGCCATCGACTACTAATATTGATGACTATGGTGTCCCCGAGAGTCTACCAGAGTGTCCAGGACACAACCACTTACGCCACAGCCATGAAGGTGCTGAAAGGGCTCTATGAGCCCTTGAAAAGCCACTTGGCAGAAGTGCATTTGAAAACAACGACTTTGCTGCAGTCTGTCACTCCAAAATGGCCGCCATCAAACACAGTGGCTCATCTGAAGCCAAATCGCCACTCTCCATTTCAAACACTTATTCCTCAGAGCTCTCGTCCAATGAGAGCGAGGACTCCGCCACATTGCAGTGCCTGACATCACGGGGCAGACGCCGAGTGCAGAAGGTAGAACCCATCCTCGTCGCAATGACATTCACTCTATCATCCAACCAGGCCCCAGCCCTGACCTCAACGCCCGCCGCCAAACAAGGACCTGCCACCGCCGATCAGGGACCCACCACCGACCAGGGTCCTACCGCCGCCGACCAGGGACCTGCCGCCGCCGACCAGGGACCCGTCGCTGCTGACCGGGGACCCGCCACCACTGACTGCCCCACCGCTGACAGCAAGCAGCGACCCCCAAAACTTACCTTTGGCTGCAGGCAGCAACACCATCTTCCCGACACTGTTTTTTCAGACCCCACTGTTGGCGTGACGTCATCATGCACACATTGCGTGACATGATCACGCAGGACTCCACTGTCTACATTACAAGTCTCTGCATCAATAACCGTTGACCAGGACTTCCCTCAACCCCTGACAAAAGCAATGGAACTGATTAAAGTGCATGGACACTATACCATTTGCTTATTTGACTCGGGGTCAACTGACAGTTTATCCACCCGGACCTGGCCCACTGTTGCGGACTAGCTATTTTTCCCCACTACACAGAGAATTTCATTGGCGACCAGATCGCTCTTGACTAGGGTAAAGGGGTACTGCGTGGCGACCCTGAAAGTCCAGGGCATCACGTTCACAGACTTCAAACTATTAGTCCTTCCCCAATTGTACGCCCCTGCACTGCTGGGACTGGATTTTCAGTGCCAGTTTCAAACTGTTTCCCTGTACTTTGGGGGGCCTCACGCTACGCTCTCTGTCTGTAACCACTCCAACCCGGGAACCTCCTGCCAGTGGCAGCCCGAGTCACCCGCCCCTGCGCCCAGGGGCCTCACCACCCTCTGAGTTGCTCCGCCAGCATTTTTCGCAAATCTCACCCCTGGCTGGAATTCTGTGGCCACCAAAAGCCGACAATATAGTTCTGAACACAGGAAATTTATCACAAGCGAGGTGCACAGACTGCTGGATGAGGGCATTATCGAACCTAGCTCAAGTCCATGGAGGGCTCAGGTAGTGGTTGTTACAAACGGGGAGAAGCCACGGATGGTGGTGACTACAGCCAAACTATCAACCGCTTCACGTTCCTGGATGCATACCCCCTTCCAAGGATCACAGATGTGGTGAATCAGATCACCCAATACCATGTATTTTCCACCATTGACTTACATTCAGCCTATCATCTGCTCCCGATCCGCTGAGAAGACGGACCTTTCACGGCCTTCGAAGCGAATGGGCGGCTGTATCAATTCCTCAGGATACCCTTTGGGGTCACAAATGGTGTTGCGGTCTTCCAGCGGGAAATGGACCGGATGGTGGACCAGAACGGGCTGACTGCTACTTTCCCATATCTGGACAATGTCAGCATCTGCGGCCATGACACGGAGGATCATGATGCCAACCTTGAAAAATTTTTTTAGACTGCAATTCAGCTGAACTTGACCTACAATTTCAACAAGTGTTCCTCCCGGACCACTCGGCTTGCAATTCTGGATTGGGTAGTGGAGAACGGGGTGGTCATGCCGGACCCTGACCGCATGCGTCCCCTCATAGACTTGCCCCCCCCCCACAACTCAAACGCTGCCTGGGTTTTTTCTCTTACTATGCCCAATGGGTTCCACGCTATGCCAACAAGGCACAGCCACTCTTCAAGACCACCTCCTTCCCCCTGTCAACCGAAGCCAGAGCGGCCTTCGACTGCATCAAATTGGACATCACTGCTGCAACGCTGCACGCCATCGACGATTCTATTCCGTTCCAAGTCAAAAGCGATGTGTCTGACTTTGCACTGGCAGCCACTTTGAACCAGGCCGGCCGGCCGGTAGCCTTCTACTCCAGAACCCTCCAGGGTCCTGAGAGCCAACACTCTCCTGTCGAGGAGGAGGCCCAGGCCATAGTTGAGTCAGTACGTTGTTGGAGACACTACCTCACTGTCAGGTGCTTTATTCTGCTGACTGACCAACGCGCGGTCTCCTTCATGTTTAGCAATACCCAGCAAGGCAAGATCAAGAATGACAAAATCGCCAGGTGGAGAATTGAGCTCTCCACCTTTAATTATGACATACTGTATCGGTCAGGTAAACTCAACGACCCGCCAGATGCGCTCTCCAGGGGGACTTGTGCCAACATGGAACTAGACTGGCTGCAGAAACTCCACGCGGAGCTCTGTCATCCAGGGGTCACTAGGTTCGCGCACTTTGTCAAATCTCGCAACCTGCCCTACACAGTCGAGGAGATTCGCTCCATGACCCGGGCCTGCCCAGTGTGCGCTGAGTGCAAGCCCCACTTCTTCCATCCAGAGAACACCCACATCATCAAAGCCACCCGCCCCTTTGAGCGTCTCAGTGTAGACTTCAAGGGGCCCCTACCATCGACCAACTGTAACACCTACAACCTTACGGCCATCGATGAGTACTCCCGCTTCCCGTTCGCTGTGCCCTCCTCGGACATGACTGCCTCCTCAGTTATAGAGGCCCTGCACAGCATCTTCGCCATCTTCAGGTACCCCAGTTACATCCACAGTGACAGGGGGTCCTCGTTTATGAATGCGGAGCTGTGGCAGTACCTTCTGGAGTATGGTATTGCTTCAAAAAGGACCACCAGCTATAACCCACGTGGTAATGGGCAAGTCGAAAGAGAGAATGCCACTGTCTGGAAAGTGGTTAAGTTTGCCCTCCGGTCCAAAGGTCTCCCCACTTCTCGAGGCAGGATGTGCTCTCTAGTGCCCTACTCTCCATCCGCTCTCTCCTATGCGCTGTGACCAATGCCACCCCCCATGAAAGGATGTTCTCTTTCCTGAGGAAATCCGAGTACCGGCATGGCTCATGGTTCCCAGTCCAGTCCTTTTACGAAGCCACATCCGGTACTCTAAGAATGACCCCTTGGTTGACCGAGTGACTCTGCTCCATGCAAACCCGCATTATGCCTTCGTTGAGTTCCCGGACAGATGGGAGGACACAGTCTCGGTAGGGGACTGAGCCTAAGCCGGATCAGGCGCAGCAGTGCCTTTAACCCATCCTCCCCCTAGTCCTTCTCCCCCAGGTCATGTGCTTGAACAGAGGGACCAGCACCACCCCACCAGCTCAGGCCAGACTGTCGAAAATGCCATTGGGGAATTGAGTGAAGCAGTGGTCACACCCTACAGGCCTGCTGGTGACACGACTATAGCGACCCCAATCCCGGCGCCACGGTGGTCACGCTAGATGGTCAGAGCCTCTGACCGATACAGCCCCTAACCTCCATTCACCCTGGGGTCAGTTCTCAAAGAAGGGGTGAATGTGATAGTACAGATTCTCTCACCAATGTGTATATGTACACATGTATATGTAGTGTAGAATGACTGTGATTGGCTGAGAGTGTAGCCACACCTACTGGCAGGTCTTAAAGGATTGCTCCTAGCCAGACCAGGTCATTCTGGACTGGTTGACCTACTTGTGATATGCTCCAGTTTTTTAGTTAATAAAAGCCTTGGTTTGGATCAACAAGTCTTTGGTTCTTTCGACACGCATTACAACCCTAAAATAGTCATCCTTTCTCACAATACTCCTTGAATTGAAATAAACACACTTGAGCTCATTTCTACCACAAATTTCTGTCTATACATGGAGTCCTCACATGACTGCGCCTCACTATCTGCTCCAACACTCTGGTTTCCCTCCCCCTGCAAATCTAGTTTCAACCCACCAGAGCAGCACCAGCAAACCTGCCCGCAACGATATGTGTCCCCCTCCAGTTCAGATGCAAACCGTTCCATCAGAACAGGTCCCACCTTCCCTGGAAGGGGGCCCAATGATATAGAAATCTGAAGCCCTCCCACGTGTTAAGCTTCATTATCCTATTTCTAACCTCACTAGCAAGTGGCACGGGCAGCAATCCTGAGATCATTACCCTAGAGGTCCTCTCCTTCAACCTTGCACCTAACTCCCTGAATTCTGTATCTGTATCAGGATCTGTAACCTGGAGATGTATCAAGAATGTCCTGGCTAGCTGCATCACAATGTGGTATGGTTGCTGTAGAGAACTGGATCAGAGGCCAATTTACAGGACCTTAAGAGTGGCAGAGAGAATTACTGTGGTCTCCAATGCCCTGTCAATGTGTTCTACTGGGATCATTTTCTGAAGAGGGCTCACAAAATTGTTAAGGACCCCTACCACCTCTCACATAGTATTTCCAGCTACTCCCATCAGGAAAGAGATCCAGGAGGATCAGATGCAGCAGCACCAGGCTGAGGAACAGTTACTTCCCACAGGCAGTGAGAATGCTGAAAGACTGCTCATACAAACCCTCCAAGTTATTTAAGTCTACTAGTTATTTAATAATACATCTTTATTTTTATCTATGTACTGCATATGAATCATTTGTCTCTACGTGTGTTATGTGTTTGCATCGTTTGGCACCAAGGACTGAATAATGCCGCTTAGTCCATTTGTGCCATTGATAATGAACTTGAACTTGAACGGGACCCAATGTCTGTGGGCTTGGGCTGTGATGTGACAAGGGATGTGGGGTCAGTGAGCCAGTTGAAGGCAAGGGGAAATGTGCACATCGGCTTGTGACCACTTTGTCATCTCTCTCGCAGTCCATGTGCCGGACCAAGAGGAATACTGTGAAGGGCTACTTCCTGGCTGGGAAGGACATGGTGTGGTGGCCGGTGAGTACCTTGGCTTCGGACTTCATTCAAAGACTGGAAGCTTGTGCTTGCTCTAAAACTCATTTCTCCCTCCATCAGATCGGAGCCTCGCTCTTCGCCAGCAATGTGGGAAGCGGCCATTTCATTGGACTGGCTGGCACGGGAGCTGCCTCTGGTGTTGCAGTCAGTGCATACGAGTTCAACGTGAGTTCCTCACTCATTTCCTTCAGCTGCTTGCTCTCAGTCCCCCTTCCCTCTCTGGATCATTGCAAACAAAACTGGGCACGGTTGGAAATGCAGCGCAGATCAGGCAGAATCCTTGGGAGCGAGACAGGATTTCAAGCTTCAGGTCAATGATGCTTCACCAGAAGAGAAAGATGAGTGTTTTAAGTTGAAGAGATAACAGTACAAGCCTTACCCAGTGGTCAATGTAACACCCACCTCCCATTGTAGAGAAGGCAATACCTTCCACTTTCACAGTGTTTTGTTCTTCTGTTAACCTAATTGCCATTTTACTTACTTATTATGGCCAATTGTTACTTGGGCAGCCTTAGTCTCCATCCTATCCTGGACATTCCTTGTGTTTTAATGCACTCCACTCCACTCTGCAACGTAAAACAATCCTTGCTTTCTCACTTCCAGCTACAATGAAACATTATAAAGTTAACTGTTTCTTTTCACAAGGATGCTCAGCTGTTGAATATTTCCAGAGCCTTCTCTTTGAGAAGTGAGTTTTATATGGGCAACAACAAAGACAGCACAGGGACTGGCCCTTTGGCAGACGTATCTGTGCCAACGTGATGTCCAAAGCAAAGTGTTAACAGCAGTGTTTGCACCTGGTAGACGTTCCTCCACTCTCTTCATAGTCATGTGTCTATCTAGAAGCCTCTTAAATGCTACTGTTGGATCTGCTTCCATCCTGACTCTTGGCAACCCATTCCAGGCACCTACCACTCTATATTATATTTGTCCCCTGCCTTAGGGGCATGTCTTCCAGTGTGTGATGCTTTTACCCTGGGGGAAAAAGTTCTCACTGCCCACCCTAACAATGTCTCATGATTTTATAAACCTCTATCAGGACTCCCCTCTGCCTCCTATATTCCTGAGAAAATAGTCCAATATGTCCAACCTCTTCCCATATTTCATACACTCTAAAACAGGCAACATCCTGGTAAACCTCTTCCATACTCTTAATAAAGCCTCCACGTCCTTTCTGTAATGGAGCGACCGGAATTGTGAGTGCAGCCTAACCAAAGTTGCATATACAGTAGCTGCAGCATGACCTCCTTACTTTGATACTTTGATACTCAGTGCTCCACCCAACGATGCTAAGCATACCATACACCTTCTTTACCACCCTATCTTATTGCGTGGCTATTTTCAATGAACTATGGAACTGGACCCCCCACCACCCCCTGCCCCCCCCCCGCAACCCTTCTGCACATCAATACTTTTAAGCTCTGCCTATTGTGTATACGTTTGACCTCCTATGGTGCAACACCTCACACTTGTTGGACTAAACTCCCATATGCCATTTTTCTGCCTATACCTATAAATGATCCATATCCTTCTGTATTCTTTGATAGCCCACAACTCCACCAATCTTTGTATCATTTTCAAACATACTAACTTTTCCTCCAACTTCTTCACCCAAGTCACAAACAACAGAGATCCCCACAGTGATCCTTGCGGAACACCACTAGTCTGAGGCCTCCAGCCCAAACAACATCCTTCCTCTGTCTACTATCATTTTGTACCACTCCCTATCCAGACCCCATGGATCTGTCCGTATCTTCTGAATCAACCTCCCCTGAGGGTCCTTGGCAAACACTTTACAGAAGTCTATGTAGACAACATCCAGTGCCCTATTCTCATCAATCATCTTTGTCACTTCCTCAAAGAAAACTTAATTCAATTGATAAGATATGATCCTGGTGACAAAATTTGCTCAATTCACTCAAAATTTCAAGCTAGGCTCCAGAGGGTGGGGATCCAAGATGGAGAGAGAAGGACTGAGAAAGTGAAGGAGAGTGAGGAAGGCAAAGGTAATGTACTGAGGCAGAACAGGGTGTGGAGGACAAGTGTCGAGGAGAGACGGATAAACTTTGTTGCACTTATTTTAACACAAGCCTTCCAGAGAAAGCTCGGTGCAGGTCATGGATAGGTGCAAAACAATGGGCTGCTGTAAACACAATAGAGACATAGTTGAAGGAGGAGCAGACTGGCAGTTCAATGTTCCAGATTACCATTGCTACAGGTGTGATGGGAACAGTGCAAAGAGAGATGGAGGGGAGGGCCTCAACATCTTGTATAATTCAACATGATGACCCAATACTTCAATGCTCTGATCGATGAAGGTAAGCGTCCCAAACCATCTCTTCACTAGTCTTTAAAGAGCTCTGTACCTGCGTCCCTGGATCCCTCTGGTCCATAACACTCTTCAGGACACTGCTGTTAACAATGTAAGTCCTACCCTTGTTTGATTTACCCAAATACAGCATAACACACTTTTCCAAGTTGAAATGTATCTGCCATTTCTTAGAACAGTTCCCCATCTAATCTAGATGATGTTGCAAAGCCAGGTAATCTTCTTCACTGTCCACCATTGTGCATATTTTCATGTTATCAGCAAAATTACCTCACCACAGACATCCTTGTCCAAATCATTTATGTATGCTATAAATGTAAGGGTCCCAGTTCCGAACCCTGAGACCCTCCACTAGCCATGGTCCTTCAGTGTGAAAAATTGCCCTCCTCAACCATTCTCTGGTTCCTCTCACTGAGACATTGTTTATCCAATTGGCCTCCAATCCTATGTACCCTAACCTTCAATGCCAACCTATCACATGGGACCTTATCAAATGCTTACTGAAATCCATATAAATCCCATCAACTGCCTTGGTCTCATCTACTCTCTTTGTTACCGCTTCAAAACATTCTATCAAGGCTGCCCTCACCTCTCCATGGGATGATCATTCTGATCTTGCTGGCCTGTTTCTTCCTTCCCATCTACATTGCAACTGAGGTAACGTTTCTCTACATTCTACCACAAGCTGATCACTATCGTGTGAGACATGATTTCCTACCCACAAATCCAGACTGGTTCTCCTCCCTCCTGGCCATCTCACAGATTGCTCCCCAGCAGTTTCTCTACCACTGATGTCAGACTGACACATCTGTAGTTACCCAGATTATCTTTAAAGCCCTTTTTAAATAATGGCACCTCATTTGCCATCCTGCAGTCCTCCAGAACCTCTATTCTCAGCAATGAATTAAAAAACTCTATCGAAAACGCAAAAATTTCCACAATCCTTCCGACAATGTTCCGGGATACATCTGGAGGCGGAGATTTATCCACCCTGCTGTGATCTAAAACTGCTAATACCCTTACACTTTTTGCCAAAGCCATCTCAAAACCTAATTTAACCCTCCTTATTTTCCCCTTCACTCTGCTGTTATTTTTCTTGTACTCTTCAAGGGATTCACCTGAAACTGTCTGCCTGTAGCTGATCTACGCCTTCATTTTCTCTCTGATCATTGCTGCGATATCTCTTGTTAGCCAAGGTTCCTTTACCTTGCCATTCCTGCCTTTTACCCAACTGGGAATATGTTCATCCTGGGCCTTCTGTATCACACCTTGAAATGCCTTCCATTTAGATAGAAAGATGGAAATAGTTCTAGTAAGGTGAAACCAAATTATTTAACTTGGCACCCAAGTCCATTCTGCTTCTTCATGTTATGTGTAGTTAATAGCAGTGCTCTAGGACATGTCCAGCAAGGCTAGAATATGCTAATGAAGGAAAACACCTGACTGGTGTACTGGTGCATACAGAAAGTGAGTGAGCTACCTAAAGTCGTTGAATCTAATAACCACACAAGGTGCTGCACCTCGAGCTCATTTTTGGTCTTGTTGGAACAAAGGGTGCTCCACAAGCAATCTGTGTTTGGTTCCTCCACCAGTTGCCTGCTACAATAGTGTGGGTCTCTGAAGCACATAGAAGGACAGGGTCACCGTTGCTTGGGGCATTAAGGTCAGCATACAGCCAGGATGGGGTGTGATCTGGGAAGTGACAAGAGCAAAGGCAGTGATTAACCAAGTCAGCCTGATCACCTCCACATCAGAAGTAAGTCAGCAACTTCTTTAACCCTCTTGATCTATATTGCTTTTGGTGTACATGGTAGATTGCAGTGGGTGTAAAATTGGACTTTATACTTTGGATGTGAAACAGGTCTCTCAAATCCAAGGTCATTCTGGGTTTGAAAACCTCCAATCCCTGGCTTTTAGGGCCCAAACACTTGCTTCCCTTCCCATCTCCAAGTTATCTCAGGAGATCCATATTTGATGGCTGATGTCTTGAGCCAGGAAGAGGGGAGTGGTACAGCAGAGCTGGTTCTTGGAAGGGGAGATGATTACTGCTGGAGTAGATTTTGGGTAGTAAGATTCCTGCAATGAGACAATGTGGATAAAGGTGAGTTGTCATGGATCTGAAAGTGTGGGATCACTCCTGGTGCTGGGACCTTACCCTGATTCGGCTGCCCTCACCTCTCTGTATTTCTCTCTCCAGGGGATGATCATTCTGATCCTGCTGGCCTGGTTTTTCCTTCCCATCTACATTGCAGCTGAGGTAACATTTCTCTCCATTCTACCACAAGCTGATCACTATGGTTACAAAGAGTTTTCATGACCGTTAAGAACTTGCTCTGCCAGAGGGATCAAACTCACAGTGTCCAGGAAACGGGGACATAATTTCTGTCATGATTTGCTCTTCCAATTGGCACAAGATGTGAATGGCAGCTTGGCAGCCTGGTGCAGGAGGGAAAGAGACAGAAGCAATGGTTAGGACCGAACTGGTTCTCCTCTACCACTGACCTGGGTTAGGGCAGAACTGTGCACAAGCTGGCCTGACAATGCAGTTGTTGATAGTCAGGGAAATTAATTTCACCCCAGACATCCCAAAACATTTATCAAGTTGAATGCAGTGTCCTTTCAACTGTGAACTCACATTTATTGCATTGCAATTCAATTACCACAGGCTACTTCAGTGGACTTAAACCTGGTATACAGACACCAACCCCCCCCCCCCACAACCCCAGCTGAACAATTCAGTAGTGACAGCTGTGCAGTCAGCGATCTGCAGCTTAAAACAAAGTAGTGTTCACATTGAAACAATTTCCTTCATCAGTGACCCAGGCTTGAATCCGCCACAGTCTGTAAGGCGTTTGGACGTTCTTACAGTGACTGTGTGGGTTTCCTCCTACATTCCATGGGGTTCAAAGGTTAATTGGACACATGGGTGTATTTGGTCAGTGTGGGCTCATGGGCTGTACTAAATTACAAATCAGGGTCCTTCCTGCCCCATACATGACTCCATACCTCCAAGGATGGTCTGACATGGTCCTGCGTACTGCTCACTCCAAGGGACATTTGTGACAGCAGTAATGCCCAGATTCTGAACACAGACATGCCTATTGTTACCACTTGCAACTTGTTATTCTATTGTGTTACATCTGGTGTTTACCAGGAATATTGTGTTATGCCTGGCTTTGTGGCCTGCTGTAGTGGTTTGTGGGATTTGTTCCCATTTTGCAAGGCCAGACGTAGCGCAGATCTGGAAGATGTGTCAGTCACTACTACTATGCAGGGAGCTCCCATCAACTTTTTTTGCCAGTCTCCTGGACAGCTTAATGGGTACAGCAGTTCTATTTTTACGTTTAGACATACAGCATGGAAACAGGCTATTTGGCCCATGAGTCCGTGCTGCCCAATTACGTCCAAATAACCTACAATCCCCAGTACGTTTTGAATGGAGACCCTGGAGAAAACTCATGCAGAATAGGGAGAACATCCAAACTCTTTCCAGATAGCGCGGACTTGAACTGCGATTCTGATCGCTGGTGCTGTAACAGAGTTGCGCTAACCCCTACGCCAACCATGTCACCCATTCTACAGTGGAATTAACATACTTTTTCCCTGCAGGTCACCACCATGCCGGAATATTTACTGAAGCGATACGGGGGCCAGAGAATCCGGCTTTTTATTGCAATTCTCTACCTGTTCATCTACATATTTACAAAGATATCAGTAAGTAAATAACTTTGAGCAGGCCAAGCTGACGGCCATGAGAGAGGGGGTATTGACTGAGGGGGGCCATGGGGGAGAGGTCATTGATGGGGTCATGGGGGAGGGGGAATTGACTGGAGGGCCATGGAGGAGGGGCATTGACTGGGGGAAGCCAAGCAAAGCAGACCACCATCAATGAAGCTCGGAAAGCTGTGTCCAGGTGGGAATGAGTGGAGCATGGTGTCCGAGCCCAGAGGTCAGCTACATTTTCACCACACAGATTCGAGGTCCAACACTGGACAGGATTTCCGTGGGTACCTCGCCCTTCTTCTTCTACATTATCCAAGGCCCTGTTTGTATGAAAATGGCATTTGGTCACGAACACTTGAAGAGTTGTGGTGAACTGTTATACACTTACTAATCTGGCTCCACCCTGCTCTGTGACTGTACCCATAGCTCCTCCCTCTTGACCCTGTATAAAGGCTCCAAAACCATAACCCCTGCCCAGAAAGTCTGGGTCACAGCACAGGATGACCTTCAAGTTTATTGTAAATAAAAGTCTATTGTTCTGTAACTCCAGTCTTTTGAGTTATTGAAAGTGCATCAATTTTATTTACAATATTATTTTTCCAATGATGGAACAATCTTGAAGCCTGATAAGCTGAAGATCGACCCACATCACTAGAAGCCTCAAACTGTTTTGAACTCTGGCTATGATGCTTTGAGGTCTTTTTATAGAACTCCTCCAGAATCGTGACCTTGGAGGCATCTCCTCTTCTCCCGGGTCAGCCATCGAGTGTCCCTGATGATCAGGGGCACCTCATCGAACACAGAGGCAATGAACATACTCAAGGACCAGTACAGAGAGAAAGTCAATGAGGTATATGCCAGGCACATGCTGGCCACCTGGAGTGAGTGAATTGAGCGATGAGTTCCTCCAGGTTTTTCAGGGACTCACACGAGCAGGCAACTTCCAGTTGGTGTTGGCTGCCCAAAACGTGGAGGAAATGATCTGGGACATTTATGTTGCAGGAGTCAGGTCAGTCTACGTACACCAGAGACTAAGCGAGTAGAGTAAGCTGGACTTAAGAAATCGCTGGAGATTGTCCTCTGTAACATGGAAGCTTACTTGGCGAATGACACGGGGTCCACATGGGGGCCGCCATCTCGGGACGTGGGTTCACAGACCAGCAGTCTGCTATCGTGTTCGATGAGCAACCCCACCACAGCCGCAGCCTCATAGGAGCACTCCAAGTGCTACTTTATGGCCAACCGAAACATCCCTGAAAACACTGGCCAGTGAAAGATGCTACATGCCTGAAGTGCAGAGAGAAGGGACACTACACGAAGGTATGTTGATCACAGCCACCTTTCACTTCAAGCACCGCCTTGTATGCAGTATGGTAGCCGGCATTTTGGCTCCTATCAGCTTCCGGGGATGACCACACCACGACATGAGGGCCACTATCTTGGATGCCGCCACTATCTAGGGATAACCACATCACTTCATGGGCATTGCCATTATGCTCCCAGACTACAAGTCAGCATGGGCCAGATTATGAACCGACACAAGCCTCTGTGATGCTGGACCAAAATAGTCCACATCGACTCTCTCAGTCTCTGATGGACATCTCAATCAGCGATCAGGTGACAAGATGCTTTTTTGATAGCAGGAGCCCTGAGAATTTTATCCACCCTGATACAGTGCAGCGTTACTCCCTTAAAGAAAAGCCAGTAAACTATAAAATCACCCTGGCCTCAAAGTCCCACTCAGCCGAGATCCTCAGCCATTTCACTGGACATGATTTACAGGAACTTTAAACACTTCTTCATGTCACAGCTCTGCACACCAGTGCTGCTGGGGTTGAACTTTTAGGGCCACCTCAAGAGTGTTTGATGCAATATGATGGTCCACTCCTCCTCCCCCATGGTCAGGAACCTGCAATTCATCAGCACGCCTCCCCCACCAACACTCCCTCACCATACCAACCTCTCCGTATCAATCCCCACCACTGTTTGCGAACCTCATCCCAACTGTAAACCAGACACTACAAAAAGCAGGCGACACAGTGAAGAGGACAGGACATTTATTAAAGCAGAGGTCCAGCGATTCCTGAATGAAAGGCTCACTGAGCCCAGTACCAGCCCGTGGTGATGGTCAAGGGTTGGGGTAAACACAGGATGGTAATTGACTATAGCCAGACTGTTAACCGCTATACACAGCTGGATGCCCAATATCATGTGTTCTCCACCATTGGCCTGAAATCCGCCTACCACCAGGTCCCCATCCATCTGGAGGACCGCCAGTACACTGCCTTCGAGGCAGATGGCCACCTCTACCATTTCCTCACGGTCCTCTTCGGTGTTACTAACAGTATCTCCATCTTCCAGTGGGAGATGGACCGGACATTAGACCAAAATGACCTGCGTGCCACCTTCTCCTACCTGGATAACGTCACGATCTGCGGCCTCAAACTCCAGGATCATGTCACCAGAAATTCCTCACAACAGCCAAATGCCTAAACCTCACCTACAACAGGGATAAATGTGTTTTCCGCCCTACATGCCTTGTGATCCTTGGCTGTGTTGTGGAGAATGGAGTCAATGGCCCCCACCCCAGTCACATGTGCCCAGTGCTAATGCTCCCCCTTCCCCACAGCCTCAATGTCCTGTAAAGTGCCTGGAGCTCTCTTCCTACTACGCCCAGTGGGTGCCTAATAACGCGGACAAAGCCCACCCACTTATCGTCCACATCCTTCCCCCTGACAAGAGAGGCCTGGGCAGCCTTCAGTTGCATAAAAGAAGACATTGCTAAAGCTGCAACATATGTGGTGGATGAATCTGCCCCATTTCAGGTTGAGAGCCATGTGACCGATTTCTCCCTGGCTGCCACCCTTAACCACCCGTGGCTTTTTTCTCCCATACCCTCTACGGCCCTGAAATCTGACACTCCTCCATCAAGAAGGAGGCTCAGGCGATAGTTGAGGTGGTTCGGCACTGGAGCCGCTACCTAGCCAGCAGATGTTTCACCCTCCTCACAGGCCAATGGACTGTGGCATCATGTTTAACAACAAACAGAGGAGTAAGATGAAGAATTAACAAATTTTGAGGTGGAGGATTGAACTCTCCACCTATAAATATGACATCCTGATTCAGCCGGGTAAGCTCAATGAGCCACTGTCCCGAGGGACATGTGTCAATGCCCAGATAGACTGCCTCAAAACCCTCCACAATTACCCACCCTGGGGTCATGAAATTTTTCCATTTCATCAAATCTCATAACTTTCCTTACACTATTGGGGATGTCGGAGACATGACCAGGGACAGCCGGGTCTGCACGGAGTGCAAACTGCACTTCTACCAACCGGATAGGCTGCACTGGTGAAAGTCATACGACCTTCCGAACGCCTGAAAATGGATTTCAAGGCTACCCTTCCCTCCACCAACTGCAATGTGTATTTCCGCATGATTATCAATGAGTATTCATGGCTCTCCTTTGCCATCCCTTGCCCAGACGTGACCACCATTACAGTCATCAGGACATTGGACAACTTGATCACCCTGTTCAGGTTCCCATCATATGTCCACAGTGACTGGGGGTTCTCATTTACAAACGAGGAGCTATGTCAATATCTGCTGGCCAGAGGTATCGCCACCAACAAGACCACTAGATATAACCCCTGAGGGAACATCCAGGTGGAGAGAGAAAACACCACCATGTGGAAGGCCATCCTCCTTTCCCTTAAGACAGGGAGCTGCCAGTCTTTCACTGGCAGGAGGCGCTCCACACAATCAGATTGCTGTTATGTACTGCCAGCAATGTTTCCTCTCAAGAATGAATTTTCTCCTTCCCCAGGAAGTCCACATCGGGGACCACCCTACCATCCTTATAGATGTCCCCGGGGCCAGTCCTGCTACAGAAACATGCAAGGGTCCATAAATCTGACCCATTGGTCGAAAGGGTCCAGCTCGTCCTTGCGAACCCCCATTATGCGTTCGTGGCCAAACCAGATGGGCACAAGGAAACTGGCTCTATCTGGGACCTCGCAGGGTGTACATGGCACTCTAGCCCCCTCACTGCAGTCAAGCCATCGTACCCCCAGCAGATTGACACAGTGCTGGAGGTTCAGGATGAAACGATGGCCCCAGCGACAGCAGAACAACCGACTCCCCGCCTGTCACAATGGATGTCCAGGCTGCTGGACAAACTCAACCTGTAAGACTTTTGTAAGACTTTGTGCCCTGTGTCACCCCGCTGGGCAAAATAAATAAAATGAGGGGTGAATGTGGTGAACTGTTGTACACTCATTAATCTGACTCCGCCCTGCTCTGTGACTGGACCCATGGCTCCTCCCTCTTGTCCTTGTATAAAATCTCTAACACAGAAGTCTTCAAGTTTATTGTAAATAAAAGCCTATACAGGTACACGATCCTTTATCTAGACATCTAAAATCCTGAAAGCTCCAAAATCCAGCAAATGGGGACCGGCAGCCGGGGGAGTCTGCCGAGGGTTGGGGGAGGTGGCCCGGGGAGTCTGCCAAGGGGTCGGTGGTTGGGGGAGACATCCA
This sequence comes from Narcine bancroftii, assembly GCF_036971445.1. Lineage (NCBI taxonomy): Eukaryota > Metazoa > Chordata > Chondrichthyes > Torpediniformes > Narcinidae > Narcine > Narcine bancroftii. Next base: position 276,813,681 of record NC_091471.1, on the reverse strand, counting down.
GGCGGCCGAGGGACTGGTGGTCAGGGGAGGCGGCCCAGGGAGACTGCCGGGTGGCTGGGGGAGTCTGCCGAGGGACCGCGGTCAGGGGAGACGTCCGGGCGGCCGAGGGACCAGCGGTCGGGGGAGACATCAGGGTGGTTGGGGGAGATGGCCGAGGGACCACGGTTGGGGGAGATGTACAGGTGGACGAAGGACCATGGTCGGGGGAGACGGCCGGGTGACTGGAAGGGGGTGGGGGTGGATATGACAGCACAATTTGGGTGGGCTTTCCAAAATCCGGAAAAATCCAAAATTCAGAACACACTGTCCCCCAAGGGTTCCAGAAAAAAAGGATTGTGTACCTGTACTTCCATAACTCTAGTCTTTTGAGTCAGCACATTTTGTTTGAGCTGAAGTCACAGTGTTTTCACTACTGGCAACAAGGCCCCAATGTACCACATACAGATGTGCTGAAGAAACTGAATAGGTCATGCAGGATCCATAGGAAGTAAAGAGACCCAATGTTTCAGGCCTGAGCCCTTTGTCGGGAATGGTAAGGCCTGAAATGTTGGTTACCCTTTATGAGCTGCCAGCTGAATTGGTAAATTAATGCTCAATTTTGATATTTAAGAAAAATTTGGACATGGTTGGGAGGGATATGGTCCGGGTGCAGGTCAATGGGTCTGGGCAGAATAATAGCTCGGCAAAGACTCAAAGGGCTGAAGGGCCTGTTTCTGTGCTGTAGTGTTTGACGATTCTATGGTTCCTATAGATGCTGCATGATCTGCTGAACTTCTCCAGCATGTTCAACCCCAGCATCTGCAGACTTAGCCAGCTGTACAGTGCAGCCCTGTGGCAAAGCACCAAAACCTTCAGGACCCACTCTGACCTTGTCAAGCAGGTACAGAACAGGCATTCAGTAACCAAAATGTGTGAGGCAAGGGACGGAAAACTACTCTTGAGGAATTGTTAATGGTTAACGGTATTAAATAGAAATGAGGACAGAAGTAAAACTAAAAAATGATGGAACACTCAGCAGGTTAAGCAGTTTCTGTGGAATAAGTGAGAAAAGATAACAATTTCACATCAACTTCCCTTTGACAGCGAGTACCTTGTTTGAAGGATTTGGGAAAAGTATTCACACAGTATTAAGATGCTGCTTGTCCTCTTGGCATAACATGCATAAATGAATGCAACATATTACCCTTATGCAAAACAGAATCCTGTAGATATTGGAATTTCTCAGCAGGCTGAGGCAGCATCTGTGGAGGGAGAAACAAATCATGGGAATGGGAAATTGTTGGTGATGCAAACCAAGTCGTTTGGGGAGGAGAGAGCAAAAGGGAAGGTGTCAGAGGACAAGAGGAAAAATGGTGAAAAGGGGGACGCAATGGTGTGATACAGAATGGGTAGGTCTGGGTGGGGGGGGGGGGGTGTCTGTGAGAAGAACAGCAATGAGTGTTAGCAACCCAGAGAATCCCAGAGAACTTCACCCAGTTCACTCGGCAGCTCATGTATTTGAAATATTCTTTCTACTTCTCCCTCCCATCTGATGCTGCCTGATCCACTGAACATATCCAGCATTAAAATCCAATGTATAATCACAGTGTAACCCAGAGTGGGTGGGCCCTGAGCTGGGTGTGGGGTCTGTGATGACATACTGCTGATCCGTGCCTGGTGCTGATTTGTTTTCCCAGGTGGATATCTACGCAGGAGCTGTCTTTATTCAACAAGCCCTCCACTGGGATTTGTACATTGCAGTGATTGGGCTATTGCTGATCACCACACTCTACACTGTCGGTGGTAGGTTTACCCATCTACACACATTCTTTCCAAGTGGCATCTGGTTACAGGTTGCCCAAGTCCAACTCCACAATCCTTAACTCCACCTTTTAGCTGGCTGCATGCAATATTACGACGGCAACTCACAGGGGTAGGGGTGCAGTGATCCAGCTGGTGGGGCTGCTGTTTCAGTCCCAGTGATCCCGGTTCAATCCCAACCTCTGGTTCTGCATGTGTGGAGCTTGCATGTTCTCCCTAGGTTTCCTCCCCATCCCAAAGATGTGTGGGGTTTCTTGTTCAATTGTGGGGTGTGAATTCCCTGTAAGGGTTGGAGTGAATAAAAAGGGTTGAGGTAGAATGAATGATTGGTACACGATGGGCCAAAGGGCCTATTCATGTGATGTTTCTCTCGATCACTTTATGATTAAGGTGTCCATTCACCAAGTGGTTCCACCCATTGACTATAATAAAAACACAGAAATGGTGGAGGAACTCAGCAGGTCTGACAGCATCCATAGGAGGTAAAGATAACCCAAGTTTCTGGCTTGAACCCTTTTCCAAGGTTTAGAAGGCTCAGATCTGAAATGTCAGTTATATATCTTTACCTTCTACTGATTCTGAGACCTGCTGGGTTCCTCCAGCATTTCTGTGCTTTACTACAATCTGCAGACTTTTGTGTTTCAGGGTTCGTTCCCCCCCACCCCACCCCACCTCCCGCCATTGACTATGGCAGCTGACATTTGCACCAATGAGCAGACGTTATCTGTGCATTTCTCTCTTGGGCAGGTGGTCTGGCAGCAGTCATATACACTGATGCCCTCCAAACCGTCATCATGTTGATCGGAGCTCTGATTCTCATGGGCTATGGTGAGTGGAGGTGCTGCATAACTATTTTCCCTTCCTTGAATCCAGCACCAGGAGGTATTCGCAAACAAAGGAGACACGATCCTCCTCGTAAAGAGGAAAATAAAACTCTATTGTGAATACACAAAGATTATGTAAAACTGCTCATCAAATGCTTCATAAATAATTATCAATGTTATATGATTTTGCAGCCTTCTCTCTGTCTGTCTCTCTCTCTCTCTCTCGTTAGCACTGACTCTGCACTTGTCCTATTATTCCAAGTCTCAGATGAAGTCCCAACTACACAAAGGAATGGCCCCTTTCTACACCATTTTGATCAATCTACAGCCTGTACTTTTCCCACTGACTGATGTCAATTTCATTTGATGGTACCTCCTCCTAAACTGCTGGCAGTTTTGTGCTCCAGCCTCCAACTACCTCTCTGATCAGTTCTTCAACTGTCCTATTTCTTCGAATTTCCCACCCTCTCCATACAGTTACAACACTAGAATTTAAAGTTTACATTTTATACTCTTTAAAAAGCTCACATAATTCTTATCCCAGTTCCCTTCTATCCCTCCTGTGGTGCTGGTTTATAATAATTGATCTCCTTTGACCCTTGTCCAAGGCACACATCTTAGAAACAGAGGCAACAAGTTGGCAAAAAGATCTTATTCACGAGCAACCTTACAATGACCATGTTGATGTTATACACTTCATACATAGCAAGGAGAAATCACATACAGCCTTTTGCAAAATATTCTCTACACAAGAATATAATTTCCAAATTAAAAAGAAACTTCCTATGAGGCATTTTCCAGAATATAGGTGTTATAGGTCAGGTTTATTTTTTTCTCTAATTGGTCATGGTATGGCAAAGTCCTTGAACCTGGTAGAGATGCTGCCCTGGTATTGTTAGAGAGGGGGTTCCAGGACTTGGGTCCAGGCATGATGATGAAGGTGCAACTTAAAGGGGAACCAGCAAGTGAGATGGGGAAGGTGCAGACAGAGTTACTTTGACAAGTCATTGCATTCCTGTACTAGTCCTGTCAAACCAGTTTAAACTCTCCCCAATAATACCAGCAAGGGTATTGGTCAAGACTAGCATTCCTTGTGTCTGGAACACTTGTAGGCACACTCAACTGAAGCTTCTCAGTTGGAGGGGAAGTCATCAGGTTACTCTGAACCTGAATCTGGCATGCCACAGTTCCATTGAGCAGACTTCAGTCAATGCCTGCTTAAATCTGATAATGGTTTTGGTCTCATCTCCCTGCTCTGATTCAAGCTGGGGTTTAGAAGATTGGTTGCATTGCATTACATCCCAGGCACTGGTTCATTCACTTTTCTTGAGTTGGCTTCAACATAAGGATAAATTCAAGCTCTGAAGTGCAGTGAGACCTCAGGACCAGGTCGAGCTGCCCATCACACTTCCCATTTATTGTGGCCAACTTTCCCTCTCAATCTTTCCCATATATTGCTCGCTCTTCCTCTCCAGAATTCCAGATATGACTTACCCTCTCCTGGGCTAATAATTTCTTGCATTTACAAGGCACAGGTCCAAGACTTTTCACTGCATTTCGGAGGTGCCACACAAGTAGATAAAGTGTATGGTGTGCTGGGCTTTATTAGTCGGGATTGAGTTCAAGAGCCGTGAGGTAACAGGGCTCTATAAAACTCTGGTTAGACCACATTTGGAGTATTCTATTCTGGTTGTCTCAATACAGGAAGAATGTAGATGCTTTGGAGAGGGTGTAGCAGACATTTACTTGGATGATGCCTCATAATAAGCAAGGTTGACAGAGTTAGGACTTTATGCTTTGGAGGGACAAAGGATGAGAGATGACAATAGGAGTATATATGATTATGAGGGGCTTAGATAGAATGGACAGCCAGCCATTTTTCCTGGGTAAACAATAGCAAATACTAGAGGACATCTGGTTAAGGTGAGTGGAGGAAAGTTGAAGGGACATTGTTAGAGGTACTTTTTTTTACACAGAGAGTGGAATGCATTGCTGGATGTGATGGTGGAGACTGGTGTAATAAGGATATTCAAAAGAATCTTAGAAAGGCATGTGGATCTAAGAAAATTATAGGGTTAAGGGAGTGAGGATGGGATAGTTCAGATTGTTGAAGAGTGAGTTTACACAGATTGTGGACTCCAATGTGCTGTAATGTTCTATAATTAGGTTCTCCTAACCATATAAGAAGCCTCTCATGACCATCCTTTCAAAATCCTTCATCCTTCACCCCTTCTTCTGAATGCCTAGAAGTCTACTCAATCTCTTCTCTTTGGTTAAACCCTTCTTTCCAGGAACAAGATGGGTAAACATTAATCACATCCTAAAGTCAATCACCTCTTCCTTATGTTCTCCAAGATGGGATCAGAGTGCTGAGACTTTCCCAAGAGAGTGAGGTTCCAGTTGATAGTGGAACATTAGATTCGAACACAGTGAGAACCATGCAGGAGAAGCGCCAAGAAAGGCTGATTGTTCTATAAAGCAGTGTTGAAAATGCTTTTTGGTTTCTTCGTCCTGTAAAACAGCTCTCTGCTCCACAGCATTCGCTGAAGTTGGAGGTTACTCAGGCCTCGAGGAGATGTACTTCCATGCTATTCCAAGTGTCCGTGACCTCAACACTTCCTGTGGCCTTCCAAGAAAAGATGCTTTCCACATTTTCCGAAATCCCATGACCTCTGACTTTCCATGGCCGGGAGTTCTGATTGGAATGACAATCCCTTCCATCTGGTATTGGTGCACAGACCAGGTACCCTGGTTTCTCACATTCGTCCTGGTTTAACTTGGCTCGTCCCCAAAATTTACAAAGCCTGTTGCTGTTTCTGTCTCATCACCTTGGCACTTCCCCGTCTGCTGTGCGCTAGTGTCTCAGCGAGTGGCTAACCTGTAGGCCTAATTCCTGAGTTGCCCTCAGCAGCACCTCACTGGGGAGGAATGAGGAAGCAGCAGGCCCATTTTTTCAGCACATCGATGCTCAGTGATCTTTCTCCATTGTGTCAAACATCAGGTAATCGTCCAGAGGTCGTTGGCTGCCAGGACACTCCTTCACGCCAAAGCTGGCTCTTTGTTTGCTGCCACCTTGAAAGTCTTGCCCATCTTTATCATGGTTCTCCCGGGCATGATCAGCCGAGTGCTCTTCCCAGGTAAGTGACGATGTTGAAGGCTTACCAAGTGCTGCCATGCTTCAGTAACTCACCAAACTAAATGCTCTTCTCATGTTTGTGTTAGACCAGGTAGCCTGCGCAGATGCTGATACCTGCCGTAGGATCTGCGGGAACCCAGTTGGGTGTTCGGACATCGCCTACCCGAAGCTGGTGATGGAGTTACTGCCAAAAGGTACACAGAACCTACCATACTCATCCACTCCAATCATAGTCCTAGAGTTATCCAGCATGGAAATAAGTCCTTCAGCCAGAGGCACAGGGCACTACAGACACTGGAATCTGAAGCCAAACTAACTCTGCTGGAGGATCTCAACCAGTTGAGCAATGACAGTGGGAGGGAGAGAGTGGTCGATGTTTCAGGTTGGAACACTTCAGGACTGCTGAGTTCCACCAGCAGGTTGTCTTTGAGTCCTTCAGCCAGCCTGTTCATGCCCACGGGCTGTCCACCTGAACTTGGTCCATTTTACCCCCATACATATTGCAGTTGACCCACCTCTACCATTTCCTCTGGCAGCTCGTTCCACAGACCACTGCCCTCTGTAGTTAAGCTTGCTCCCCCCCCCAGGTCCCTTTGGAATCTTTCCTCTCTCACCTTAACTCTGTAACCTCAAGTTTTAGACTCTCCTATTCTGGACAAAAAATTTTATAAACTTCCCCAAGATGCTCCCTCAGCCTCCTCCACTACAGAGAAAACAACCCCAGCCTATCCAGTCGTTCCTTTTAACTCCATTCCAGGCAACATCCTTCTGAATCTTTTCTGTGCTCTTACCAAATTAATCATATCCTTCCTATAGAGTGGTGACCAGAACTATGCATGGTGACCTGGATGGGGTCTCCACAACATTCTCTCGGACCCTTGCCGTCACTTCTCTCCCACTCTGCTATGGTATCTCTGCATTCCTCTGCTCCTCTCATCCTGATATCTCTCCTTTGAACAATGAGTACATCTGCACAAGATTGGTAATATTGTGTGCCCTTCTGGTCCCCTTGTTAGAGGAAGGATGTGGTTGAGCTGGATAAGATAGAAGAATGATTCTCGAAGATGTTACCAGGACTGGATAAACTTGATTTAAAAAGAGAGGTTGGATAGCTGAAGGTTTTTTCTGAAGCAGAGGAGACTGAAGGGTGACCTTCTAGAGGTTTAGAAAATCCTGAGGAACATAGATAAGGTGAATAATCTAAAATTGGATGACATGTTTAAGGGTGAGAGGGGAAAGATTGAAAGGGGACCTGAGAAGTGACTGTTTTATTCAGAGGGTTGTGGTAGAGGCAGGTGCAACAGCTGGATTTGGACAGGTACCTGGATGGAAAAGTTCAGAGGGGCTCAGGTCAAACCCAGACCAATGGGACAAGTTGGGTAACTAGGTTTCATGGATGGCTTTTTGTGAGGCATCCATTTCCATGCTGTATAATTCGTGACTCTGACCATCAGATCATTCGTCAGGAAGTGGGTTTCTCTGAAACTTTTGGGTCTGCATAGTTTTGCTTCCCTTAAAACCAAGGATGCTCCAACCTGAACCTTAGTGACCTACAGGGAATCCAACCTTCTCTTTGAAGGCTGGGAGAAAATTCTGGTGGGCTTGGCTGGGATAGGGCGGAGGGAGATTGACTGGGGAAATGGTGGGGGTGCCCATATAGATCCCTGCAGTGAGCCATTGATGAATGATCAAGCTTTGACCAGTGTCAGAGCTTCTCAACCCTGCATCCCAGGCTACTCCACGGTTCCAGGTGGACATCCATGCCAGGAAATGTCGGGTGAGTGGTCACGAACCTCAACACCCAGGCATAATGCATTAGAAGCATTGAACATTGGCAACTGAACATTCTCACCAACACCCTGTGTGTGTGTGTGTGTGTGTGTGTGTGTGTGTGTGTGTGTGTGTGTGTGTGTGTGTGTGTGTGTGTGTGTGTGTGTGTGTGTGGCCCCTCAGCCCATGAAAGTGCCACTAGCCTGTGCATATTACGGCTCAATCTCAGGTGAGAGCCAGGTTTAACCCTGCTCCTACTCTCTCTCTCTCTCTCTGTCCCTCTACAGGGCTGCGGGGCCTGATGATGTCCGTAATGATCGCTGCACTCATGTCCTCCCTCACTTCTATCTTCAACAGTGCGAGCACATTGTTTACAATGGACATCTGGCGCCACCTTCGTCCCCACTGCTCTGAGTGGGAGCTCATGGTTGTTGGGAGGTAGGAACTAACGACAGCAAAATCTTTAGTCCAGGGATACGGACAGGACGTCGCTGGCTGTGCATAAGCAGCTAGCAACCTCTTCATGTATCTGACCTGTCATCCCTCACCTTCATATTGTCCCTGTCCATGTCTTGTCACTGGGCTGGAATGCAGCAGGTTCCAGTCTGCTCCAAGGGAGTGCAATGCCTTTACAGTTCCATCATTCGGGACTGGGCTTCGAATCCCGTGCTGTCTGTAAGGCGTTTGTACATTCTCCCTCTATCTGTGTGGGTTTTCCCCACGGGGCTCTGGTTTCCTCCCATCATTTGAAATGTACTGGGGGTGTAGGGTAATTGGGTGTAAATTGGGCAGCACGGACTTGTAAAGTGAAATGGCCTGTTACCGTGCTATGTCTAAATGAAAAAAAAATTAAATTTTAAAAAAGAACCATAAGGGGTCTGTGATCACAATATGATTGAATTCAATTTGAGATTTAACAAGGCTAAATTAAAGTGAGATGTGTTGGTATTTCACTGGAGTGAAGGGAATTACAGCAACATGAGAGAGGAACTGGCCAAAGTAGATTGGAAGGGGGCACAAGTAGGGAAGATGGCAGAGCAGCAATGGGTGAAGTTTCTGCAAGAAATAGGGAAGGTGCAGGATAAATACAGGTACAGACCAAAAAGGAGGAAATATTCAAATGGCAAAAATGTCACAACTGTGGTTGACAAGCGAAGTCAAAGCCAACATGAAGGCAAAAGAGAGGGCAGACAAGGAAGGAAAAATTAGTGGGAAGACAAAAGATTGGGAAGCTTTTAAAAATGCAGAAGGTAACAAAAACACTCATAAGGAGGGAAAAGATGAAGTATAGAAGTACATAAATGATGTTGTGCTGAATGATATATGCCAACCAAAAAAAAACTAAACCTCATAACCCTTTATTTTTCTTTCATCCAAATACCTGTACAGATGTCCTCTGGTGTTTGCTACTCCTCTCCTCCCTGCCCCCCACCTGGGAAAAAGGTGCTGACTGTCCACCTTATATACACTTTTCATAATCTTGTAGACGTCAATTTAGTCTCCTCTTATCCTTCTTCGCTCTGAATAGAAAAGTCCCAGCTCTGCTAACTTAAGACATATTCTCCAATCCAGACAACATCCTGGTAAAACTCCTCTGCCCCCTCTCCATAGTTTCCACATTCTTCCTGTAATGAGGAGACTAGAATTGAACACAATATTCTAAGTGTGGTCTCACCAGAGATTTATAGAGCTGCAACATCAACTGTTAACTTCTGAATTCAATCTCCCGATTAAAGAAGGCCAGCTTCTTAACTGTCCTATCAACCTGCGTGGTGACCTTAAGATCTATAGATTTGGATCCCAAGGTCCCTCTGTTCTTCTGCATTCTGAAGTATTCTGCAATTTAGTTGGTGTGGTTGGCATAGTGTTTAGTGCAACGCTGTTACCACACTAGTGACCTAGGTTCAAATCTGACACTGTCGGTAAGGGGTTTGAATGTTCTCTCCATGTCTGCGTGGGTTTCCTCTGGGTGTTCCGGTTTCCTCCCACAGATCAAAAATTTACAGAGGTTGTAGGTCAATTGGGTATCATTGTCATGGGTCGAAAGGGCCTGTTACTGATCACCTCACACTTAGCCAGATTGGATCCCATCTGCCACTATTCCACCCAACTCTGCATCCTGCCTACATACTGTTGTAATTATCGACAACCTTCAACACTATCCACAACATCAACCTTCTTATCTGCAAATATACTTCCCAGAACAATTCCCTGCAGAACTCCACTAGTCACTGACCTTCAGGCAGAATAGCAACTACTCTCTGCTTTCTACTGGCAAGCCAGTAGTAATATCAGAGGATATAAAATGCTTTTTCAAGTATTTATAGAGTAAAAGAGGTGAGAGTAGATGTAGGACCATTAGAAAATCACACTGGAGAAATGATCACGGGAGATAAGGAGATGGTAGAGGAAGAAAATGAGTATTTTGCATCTACAACTGTGGAAGACATTGTCGGTGTGCCGGATGTCGAAGGGTGTCAGGGAAGGGAAGTGAGTGCAGTTACTATTTCAAGGGAGATGGTGTTCAAAAAGCTGAATGGTCTGTGGGTGGTTAAGTCTCCCGACCAAATGGATTGTATCCTCAGGTTCTGAAAGAAGTAGCCGTAGAGTCTGTGGAGATATTTCTAATGATCTTTCAGGAGTCAATCGATTCTGGTGTGGTCCCAGAGGGCTGGAAAATCACAAATGTCACCCTTATTCAAGATGGGAGGGAGGCAGATGAAAATAAATTGTAGACCAGTTAGCCTGACTTCAGTGGTTGGGAAGATGTGAGAATCATGGTTACAGAGTGCTTGGAGGCACATGACAAGTTAGGCCAAACCCAGCATGGTTTCTTTCTTAAGAAATTCTTCCAATGGAATTCTTTAAAGAAGTGACAAACAGGCTAGATAAGGGAGATGCAGGGTATGTTATGTATTTGAATATTCAGAAAACCTTTGACAAGGTGCTGCACCCGAGGCAACTTATCAACACTGACCATGGCCCTCATAATCTTATATTAAGTTACCTCTCAACCTTTGTCACTCCAAATGGTATAAAAGGCTACCCAAAGTATAAAATGCTCGACCCATGCTAGTGTGAGTAGGGAATTGACTAATTGACAGGAAGCAGAGAGTTAGAATACAGGGATCATATTCTGGTTGGCTGCAGTTACTAGTGGTGATCCAAAGGGGCTGGTGTTGGGGCCATTTCTTTTTATGCTGTATATTATTGATTTAGATTATGGAATGAACGGCTTTGTGATGATATGAAGGTAGGTGGAGGAGCAGTTAGTGTAGAGGAAGCACAGAGGCTGCAGAAGGACTTCGACAGGTTAAGAGAATAGGCAGAGAAGTGGAAAATGAAATATAACGCTGGAGAGTGCATGGTCATTCACTTTGGTAGAAAAAAATAAACTCCCCTTCTAAATGGGGAGAAATTTGAAAATACCCAGATACAAAGGGAACTCGTGTAGACTTGTATGTTTTGAATCGGTGTTGAAGATGGCAAATACAATGCATTAATTTTGAGAGGAATAGAATATAAGAGCAGAGATGTGATGTTGAGACTTTAGAAGACACGAGTGAGCTCAGTTGTAGTGTTGTGAGTAGATTTGGGCTCCTCATTTAAGATAGGGTGTGGTGATGTTGAAGAGAGTTCAGAGGAGGTTCACAAGGATGATTCCTGGAATGAAAGGGTTATCATATGAGGAATGTTTGACAGCTCAAGGTCTGTACTTGTTGGAATTTAGGAAAATTGGGGATGGGCAGGGTGGTGGGAAGAATCTCACTTCTATGCTTAGAACAGAGATGTATAGGAATTTCTTCAGCTAAAGGGTGGTAAATCTGTGTAATTTGTTGCCACAGGTGGTTATGGAGGACAGGTCATTGGGTGTATTTGAGGCAGAGATGGATAGAGTCTTTTTCAGGCAGGGTATCAAAGGTTATGGGGAGAAAACCGGGCAGTGAAACTGAGTGGGATAATGGATTAATTAGTTTATTCAGACTCAATGAGCTGAGTATTTGGGGACCATGTTCTATAGAACTCTGGTTAAACCACATTTGGAACATAGCATGCAATTCTGGTAGCCTCATTACAGGAATAATGTAATGTAACCTGAGAGGTTGTACAGTAGATTTACCAGGATGTTGAGTAGATTGAAGAACATGTCTTATGAAACCAGGTTGAGACAGCTGGGACTTTTCTCTTTGGAGTTTCAAAGGATGAGAGGAGACTTAATATGTTTATGAGGGGCATAGATAGTGTGGAGAGCCAACACCTTTTCCCCCAGGGGTGACAATAGCAAATATCAGAGTCCATCCATTTAGGGTGAGTGGTGGAAAGTTTAGGGGAGATGTTAGAGGTAAATTATTTTACAGAAGGTGGTGGGTGCATGGATGGCATTGGTAGGGTTCTTGATGGAGGGTGGTACAATAGGAGCATTCAAAAGACATTTCGATATTTACCTGGGCACAGGTTAGGAAGGATTAGGTTGTTATGGAGTTGGTTTACATCAAGGGCTGAAGGGCCTGTTCTTCTGTTTAAAGTGAAAGTGAGGAGATTCATGGGTATGTTTTTTATACCTCGAGTATGGTTAATGTCTGGAACAGGTTGCCAGAGAAGGTGGTGGAACCAATGGAATACAACTAAAAAGCATTTGTATACACATTGATTTCCAATAAAAATGGCAATTAAACGTAGCACATTGCAAGCCACACCAGTCAATTATTTGTCTTTTAGGTAAATTTCTTAATTGGTGCAATACCTAGTACAAACTTAATCACTCAGAAATTCATTAACTGTTTAATTACTTAATTCACAATCCCCAAAAACTATGAATTGTAATTAGATCTCGCTTTCTGTCGATGAAGCAGGACAGGGACCTGAGATCTTCTGTACGCGTTGTTACCGCCGATCATCCATCTTTTCCTGCAGTTTCCTTAAACCCCCTGGACATTGCTATGATTTTACAGCTAACCACGTGGTCACGAGTCAACTCCTTCTCCATGTCCATACTTTCTTTTCTTTTTGCAAATTCTTACAAGATCTCAAATTCGTTTTAGCCGCCTGGTCAAAGTTCAGACTTGCAGAATGCACTAGACTGTCGCTGATCGACAGAACCTCCAATCTACCTGTGTATCTCAGTGTTGGGGAGAAAGGGTAAATCATTCACCTTCCAGGAAAGCTGCTTATGGAAAATAACTGCAGCTGCTCTTCCCACACAGATGTCCAAATGCAGCCGAGACCTACTTCACCACTGTGCTCCTTTTCTGTTTTTCCCCTTCCTTCTATCTGATTCTTTCTTCTCTCAATTCTCCCATCAGTTGTCTGCACACTTAAATAGACAGATGCTGTCTGAATGAGGACAAATGGGATTAGTGTGGATGGGCAAAAGGGATGGCAGGGATATAGTGGGCCAAAGGGCCTGTTTCTGTGCTGGACAACTCTGTTGCTTTTATTGCTATCTGCGGTATCCTTCATGAGACTAGATCAGATCATTTACAGCCATTTGGTTGCTTTTGACTTGAGATGAACTTCATAGCACACAGTCCTGCCACCACCTTGACTGGCTGTATATAGTGTATATAGAACATCAGAGCAAGAAGGGGGAGGGAAGGAGAGGGAGCAGGAGGGGAGAGAGGAGGGGGAAAGCAAAGAGAGGGAGAAAGAGGGAGAGTAGGGTACAGGAGGGGAGAGAGGAGGAGAGCAGAAGGGAAGGAGAGGAGGGGAAGGATGGAGGAATGGGAGAAGGAGGAAGATAAAGAGAGAGGGGAGAAAAGAAGAGAGGAGGAGGAGTAAGAGAGAAAGGAAGAAGGTGGAAGAGTAAGTGGAGAGGAGAAGGGTAGAGGAGGAGGAGAGAGACAGAAGAGGGGAAAAGAGAGAAAGAAATAGAAAGGGGAAGAAGGAAAGACGGGGAGAAGGAAGACAGAGCAGTGGGAGCCACACAGCTATTGAGTGAGATTATTGTTGATTGACCCCATATCCCCCAATAATCTGCACTCCTCTAATTCTGGCCTCTTGATCATTCCTGAATTTAGTCTGTACACCACTAGCAGTCATGTCGAGTGTCAGTTTGAGTTTATTATCATCTAACTACATATACAAGCAAATTAAACCTGGACCACAGCATGTGCGTGCTCCCACACACACAACACACACACACACACACACACACACACACACACACACACACACACACACACACACACACACACACACATTATATCATAATCAAATAAATACAAGATATAATTAAAAATAAATATATGTGAATTATATTTTTTAAACTTTATTTATTTGTTCAAAAAACAAATAATATATGACATATACAGCAATTAAACATGAACATGAACATTTTTTAAATATATATAGAAAAAAAAAAGAACCCCCCCTCCCTTCAGCCAACTCTCCTAAGGAGGGCCATAGAAAAAGAAAAAAGAAAGAATATTAAAAAAAGAGTTAAATATACATGTTTAAATCTAATCAATATAAATTGAAATGTAATTATTCTGAGTATAACAGCCACATTAATAAAAAATTCATAATTATCATGAGAAACATACATAATTTTTTCCATTATTAAACAATATTTCATCTCATTATGCCATCTATTAATATCAATCATATTTGTATCTTTCCATGTACTAGCAATACATTTTTTTGCTACGGATAAAGCTAAATATACAAAAGCAAGCTGGAATTTATCTAATCCCAAACCTTTCAGAGGTTGCAAACTACCCAATAAAAATACTGTTGGATCTAAAACTATTTTAATCTTATACAGATATTCTAAAAATGATTGAATTTTCTTCCATAAAGATTGTAGATGTATACATGACCAACAGCATGAAAAAATGTTTCAACCATATCACCACATCTAAAACACAAATCTGATTCATTAAAACCAAATTTTTTAAATTTTTCAGTTGTCAAATATAATTGATGTAAAAAATTGTAATTAATCATTGCATAATGTGCATTTATCAATCTAGTTACACTATCATAACAAATATCTAACCAATCACCTTCAGAAAAAATAAAACCAATAACGGTTCCCATTTAATTTTAGCTCTCTCCCAACCCTTTTTATCCATACCATCCTGTAATATTTGATACATAGATGAAATATATCCCTTCTCTGGTACCTTCATAAGAAAAGTCTCAAATTTAGTCATTTTAGGTAAAATCATATCTCTACCAAACATACACTTTACCGAAGATCGAATTTGATAATAAAGAAATAAAGAATTCTTATCAATACCAAAATCTTCCTTCATCTGATTAAAAGACAAAAACTTACCCTCTTTAAAACAATCTCCCAGATTTTTCACACCTTTAAATCTCCAATGCAATAAACTTTGATTATGTATTGAAAAAGAAATAAGTTGATTATTATACAACAGAATCAAAGCCAATAATTTACCTCATTTTATTTTTCTTTATCCATAACTTCATTAAATGTCTTAGTATAGGCACATTATATTATTGTAACAATTTATATTCCACCAAAACAAAATTTGATGTATTTAAAATTCAGAAATACTTGCCATCTCAATTTTAGCCCAACTAGGAGGCTGTTCCAAATCCATCAATGAGCTAATAAATATAAATTGGGCTGCCTCATAATAATTTTGAAAATGTGGTAAACGTAATCCCCCTAACTCATATTTCCAAGTTAATTGATTCAAAGCTACTTTCAAAAATTTACCCCTCCATATAAACACCCTAACCATTTTATTTAAATCTCAAAAAAAATTTTTATCAAGTAAATACGGAATAGATTGAAACAAATATTCTACATGCGGAAAGATATTCATTTTAATTGTATTTATCCTTCCCATTAAATTAATAGGTAAATCTTTCCATTTAATCAAATCAGTTTTAATTTTTTCATTAACAGAGCATAATTTAATTTATATAAAGATTGATAATTAACATTCAAAATTATACCCAGATATTTAATTCGATCAGTCCACTTCAACTATAAACTGAATAATCTCCTTCACTTACCGGTAATATTTCACTTTTTTCCCCAATTAACTTTATATCCAGAAAGACATCCATATTGTATTAAACATTCCTTCAAGTGCAAAAGTGACTGAGCTGGGTTTATTAAATACACCAATACATCATCAGCAAATAAATTAATTTTATGCTCCTCATCTAAAACTTTCATACCTTGTATCTGTGTATCAACTGTGCTAAAGGTTCAATCACTAACGCAAACAAAGCTGGTGAGAAGGGACAACCTTGACGAGTTGATCGAGTAAACTTAAAGGATTCCGAAATCAAACCATTCATTAATACTCTAGCTACCGGTTTACTATATAGAGCCCTAATCCAACCAATAAAAGAAGGACCAAACTTAAATTTCTCCAAAACTTTAAACAAAAAATTCCATTCAACTCTATCAAATGTTTTTTCTGCATCTAAGGATATCACCATCGGGTGATCTAAAGATTGTCGAAATCTGTTAATCAAACTAATCACATACAAGATGTTATCTGAAGCATATCTATTCTTTATAAAACCTGTTTGATCAATATGAATCAACTTTGGTAAAAATTTAGCCAATCTATTCACTAATATTTTAGCTATTATTTTATAATCTACATTTAACAATAAAATTGGTCTATATGAAGATACTTTCAAAGGACCTCTATCTTTTTTAGGAATTACTGTAATTAAAGCACTAGAACAAGACTCAGGTAATTCATAATGTTCTCCAACTTGACGTAATACATCCCCAAACACTGTAGATAAATCATCATAAAAATTTTTATAAAATTCAACCGAAAATCCATCATCACCATGCGATTTACCGTTTGGCATTTCCAGCATAGCCATTTTAATTTCCAAATCAGTAAATGGTTCTTCTAACTCCTGTATATCTCCATCCTCTAATATCGGTAAATACAACTGTTATAAAAAAGATCAATCAGTCCAGTTTCCTGTTTTCCTTCAGATGTATATAACTTTTTTTATAAAATGAATAAAACTCATCATTAATCTCATGAGGTTTATGTAATAAGAGAATTCCGTCCTCGATATCTGTTCTTTCTTTAATTGCCATGCCAATACCTTATGTGCTTTCTCTCCCCATTCATAATACCGTTGTTTAGTCCTATTAATCACACATTCAAATTGATAAGATTGCAAAGTATTATATTTCAATTTCAACCTAGATAATTCTATTTTCTGATCTTCTGTAGCATCTTTCT
The DNA here is from genome assembly GCF_036971445.1 of Narcine bancroftii. Taxonomy (NCBI): domain Eukaryota; kingdom Metazoa; phylum Chordata; class Chondrichthyes; order Torpediniformes; family Narcinidae; genus Narcine; species Narcine bancroftii. The sequence goes on along the minus strand of NC_091471.1, from coordinate 276,796,951 downwards.
GAAATTTCTTTTCTAACTCATTGATCTGTTTCTCTAATTCAAGACTCTGATTTAATCTATTCTTTTTTATTTTAGAAGTATAACTAATTATTTGTCCTCTCAAATAGGCTTTCATAGCATCCCATAATACAAACCTACTTCGAACAGAATTAGAATTTTCTTTCAAACAAAATTAATTAGTTTTTTCAAAAAATCAATAAATTCCATATTTTTAAACAATGTATTAAATCTCCAACGATAAGCCATTTGAATTTTCTCAGAAGTTGCATATGTAAAATATAACAAAGAGTGATCTGAAATCACCCTACTTTTATATTCCGCTTGTTATATTTCGCTTGTTGTATTTTCCCTTGTAAATGTGCCGATACGATAAAGAAGTCAATCCTTGAAAATGATTCATGTCTAGATGAATAAAAGGAAAAATCTTTCTCTGTCGGATTAAGACGTCTCCAAATATCTACTAAATTAAGATCTTTCATCAACGCTTAGACCTGAATTGCCATCTTGGACTTTTTAACTTTCTTCGGAGATTTATCTAATAAAGGTTCCATAACACAATTAAAATCACCACTAACTAAAATATTATTATTAGCCTGACCCAAACATAAAAATACATCCAAAATAAATACTTCATCATCTGCATTTGGAACATAAATATTTAAGTAAAGTCCAAAATTCACTAAAAATCTTACAGTTCAATTTAAGAATACATCCTGCCTTTTCCTCCATTGATTGTAATTCAAAAGATTAATTTTTATGTATCAAAATTGCTACACCTTTAGCTTGAGAATTAAATGAAGAATATACATGCCCAACCCAATCCCTTTTTAATTTCACGCTTTTCTTCACATTCAAATGTGTTTCTTGTAAAAAGGTAATATCAATTTTCATTTTCTTAATATACGCCAAGACACGTTTAAGTTTAATCGGACTATTTAATACTCGAACATTAAAAGTAGCAAACCTCAACTTTGACATATCTACTATTATTACTAAATATTAATACTATCTTTATATAAAAACTCAAATCAATGTATATAGGCCCTCCAATAAGAAAAAAATCACAAATTAAAAACTAAAAAAAATAAAGAAAAAAAATCCCCCCCCCCCCAAAAAAACTACCAAAAGGTAGTAATCCCCTAAACAAAAATTGGGTGTGGGTCACCAGTGGCTGATGACTAGTAAAGAACTTAGTGCAAATCTCTCCCTCCCCAGCCAAACAGTCAGTAACATTAAAATATCATAATAACAAAAAAGAAAAAATAAAACAAGAAAGTTCTTCTTTTCATCCAGAAGATTCCAATCTTGAAGATCCCATTTCAGAAGGAGGTAGACTCTTTCCATTCCCGTTTTTCCCATTTCTGCCATTCCTTCCATTTCCAGAGCAACCAGATTTTTCTTTAGGAGATAATGGTGGACTACGTCTTTGTCCTCTTATATCTGGCAATGAATCAGCAAAAATCATTGCTTTAAGTTCAGTTTCAAAAAAACAAAATTGATAGTCTTCATAAAACACCTTCAATACTGCAGGGTAATGAAAAGTAGACTTATAACCTTTACGCCATAAAACTTTCAGCACTTCGAAAATGTAACTTCTTCTTAACTTGAGGTTTAGTCTTTTTACCATTAGTGGCCATAATAATTCCTTAATACTTTAAACTAAAATTTAAAAAGTTTAAACTTGAAAACAAAGGGTTAAAAAACAGGTATTTAAAAGTCTGGCCAGAGAGGTCGAGATTGCACATCTAGACTCTACACCATCTTGCCACGCACCCCCCCCTCCCCCGTGAATATTTTGAGATGATTTATTCGGTTATAGGATATTATTCACCAATCTCACAGCCTGCAGGAAGAAACTATTCTCCAGCCTGACGTCCTGATTTTAATGCTCCTGTACCTCCTTCCTGATGATAGTGAGTCAAAGATACTGTGTGCTGGATGGAAAGGGTCCTCAATAATTCTTTGTGCCCTATTTTAAGCAACACATCCAGTGAATGTTGTTAATAGAAGAAAGGGAGAGCCCAGTCCCCTCTGAGTATGGAGAGAAGAGAACCAGTATGAAGAGGTTAGGGGAGGTAGAGGAGCAGGGAGTGGCAGGTGGAACTGGGCTTGGAGGGGAATGACAGGCAGATGGAACCAGGGAAAGAGGCAGAGTTAGGAGACAGTGGTTGATAGGAAGAAGCAGAGACAAAGCAGCAGACAGAGCCACTGAGCTATGAAGGGGGAGTGGGGGGGAGGGAAATGAGGTGATCAGTGGAGACACAAGAGGCTTGAATCTGATTAGTAAGGAAGGTGATGAGTGGAAGCAGAGAGGGGAATGGAATAGAACCAGCTAGCTCATGCCAGTCCCTGCCTCAGCCCACCTTCTCACTTCTTCATACGGCTGTCTCCCCTCTATACCTACACTCCAACTTGGTTGGCATGGATGAGTTTGTCCAAAGGACCTGTTCTATGCAGGATGACTATGACTTAGTCTCGATCCAGCATTTCAACCGGAATTATCAAGTATTCCACTGCCTCCACAGATGCTTCCTGAGATACTGCTTCCTCCAGCAGTTTTTTTTACTCTGACCAACTACCCAGATTTAAACATGTTAATGATGTTTCACCTAAAACTCTATTGACGTGCCATCAAACTTGCTGGTTGGTGGTGTGCAGTGGGACATGGGTCAAAGGGGTGACTCACACCAGTACATGGCAATCCAACATCATGAAGTGAACACCTGTTTGTCCTAGGAATGGCCAAGTATGGACATTTCTGAGAAAGTTTAGTCTCAGGGCAGCACCGATAGTATAACGGTCAATGCAATGCCATTACAGCGCCAGCAACCCAGGTTTGAATCCAGTGTTGTCTGTAAGGAATTTATACGTACTCCCCATGTCCACGTATGTTTCCTCCCACATTCCAAAGATGGATGGGTTTGTAGGTTAATTGTTCACATGGGTGTATTTAGATGGAGTGGAATGGCCTATTACAATTCTGTAACTCAAAATTAAAAATTAACAATAAAATTACATTTTGCCTGTACATCTACAAGAATTGTATGTTCAGTCAGTAACATCATTCTTCACTGACTAACCTGGAAGTAACGTTGCAGTACACCAGCCACACCCCATGTCTGCAGTTGCCCAGTTAGGCTTCTGGAATGGCAGAAAATGATGGTGAAATCACCATTATTCCATTGTACTCAGAAAGAAATGATCTCAAAATCAAAAAAGAAATTGAAACATACTGTGGATTGTAGGTCCATTGGAGGTAATTGAGCGGCATCCGCTCGTGGGCTGAAAGGGCCTGTTACAATGCTGTATGTCTCTTTAAATAAAAAAAGTAAAACCTACCTACCTGTGGAACTAACCTCCACCATTATGAACTGCTTCTGTTAGAGAACGCATAAAAAGGAACCCCTCACAGAGATAAGACCACAAGACAGAGGAGCATAAATCGGCTATTCAGCCCATTGAGTCTGTCCAGTGTGACAGAGTATTTGGGAGTTTGGGAGATAAATTGGGAGGTTTGTTAGAGCAGATCACACACAAACACTTTAAAACACAGAATTTTTGCAGTGCTTACAGACTCATGATGAGCTGCTGTTTGCAAAATGCAACAATGTAGCAACATACAGCAGAAGCTTTGTCTGAAAAGAAGTTGCTGTCTGGAAGAGCATGTGATCTTTGCAGGCAGAGGCAGAACAGCTTTGTTCTCAGTGTGGGAGAGAGGGAGTGAGAGAGAGGGGAGACACAGACTTTGGTTCTAGAGGGACAAGCTGGCAAGCTTTGGAAGACTGACTGTTCAAAAGAGAGGACTGGCTGTCTGGTGTTTCCCTTGGAATAGGTGAAACAGAAAGGAACTCTGTGGTGACCTGAAAGAAAGAGGTTATCATCTGGAGAACCCTGAAGTGGGCTAGTTTCAACAGTAAGACATTGGAGTGGATGATTAAAAAGGAATCAGTTGTGGATGTTCTGGAACAAGAAAAAACTCTCTCTCTGAAAACCAACAAGAACTTTCCTGAGTGGTAACCATCTACCTGTTAAGCACCAAAGTCTGGTGAACTTTATTAATATTAACTTCTGTGCATGGTACAAGAATTGCCTGCAACCAGTGAGATTGGACTGTGAACCAAAGAACTTTGCTGAACTTACACATTACACACACATGCACTTAGAATTGGAGGGGGGTTAATTAAGTCAAAAGTAAGTTAAAGTTTGATTCTGTTTTCATGTTCAAAGATAATTAAAATCAACCTTTCTTTAAGTAACCATTTTTCGTGGTGCCTATCTATTGCTGCTGAGTTATGGGGTCCTCTGGACTTGTAACACCAGCCATTTAATCATGAGCTTGATCCATTTTCCCACTCAGCTCCACTACCTGCCCTTCTCCCTTTAATGCCCTGGTAAACAAGAATCTATCAGTTTCAGCCTTAAATACATATGGCCTCCACAATCACCCATACCAACAAATTCCACAGATTTACTACCCTCTGGATACTCTTCAGTCCTGAAGTTCTGCTCTCCATGGGAATCAAACTTTCAACATCTACTCTGCCCTCGTCTTTCAACATTCAAAATGTTTCAATGAAATCCTCCTAAATTCCAATCAATAAGGCCAAAAGCTGTGTGATAGTACAGGATACTATCACCAATGTATTTATTTGTATATATTTACATATAGAAGTAGTGATTGGCTGAGAGGTGTAGCCACACCTACTGGCAGGTCATAAATGGCTGCACTAACCGGACCCAGGGCAGTCTGGACTAGTCAATCTCGATGTACTATGCTCCAGTCTTTTGCTAATAAAAGCCTTGGTTTGAATCAACAAGTCTTTGAGTCATTTGACGCACTACAATATTATTAACAAAATTTCAATGGATGGAGCAAATGCTGCTTCAGCATTGACCCACAGTCAGCTACTGCCCAGAGTGATTTCAAGCACTGGGTGAGGTGCTTTGAGGCATACCTGCAACGATCAGACCGCATAGTGGAGGAAGACCCCGAAAGACTGTTAGTTCTAATATCCATGGTGTCCACGAGAGTCTACAAAAACATTCAGGATGCGACCTCCTACACAGCTGCCATGAACGTGCTGAAGGGACTCTACGAGTGGCCTATTAATAAGGTCTATGCCAGGCACATGCTGGCGACCAGGAGGCAGCAGCCTGGTGAGTCTTGTAGAGCCTACCTCCAGGCACTGAGGTCATTGGGTAGAGCTTGTGTGTGCACTGACAAGACGGTGGCCGGGATCACCGACGACATGATCCGGGACGCTTATGTGGTTGGTGTCCGATCCAATGAGGTGAGGCAATGATTACTGGAGCACAGGGGAGACAGCTTGGTGGAGACCATTCAAATCACTGAAACGATGGAGGCTGCAGCCCTAAGCATGGACGCCGACACACAGTGCTGGGCCCCCATTATGATATGAGTAGAGCGCCTGCTTTTAACCTGGCCTCCCCATGCCCTGTTGATGGCCGTGCCGCCGTCCCCACACTACCCGAAGTGACCCCGAAGTGCTACTTCTGTGTCATGACGCAAGGACTGCACGCAGAAGGCACCGCCCTCGCAATGCTCCACCTTCGCCACTACGACACAACGCTCCACCATCACCACTGTGACGCCGATCACTGACATGTCCCCACCGCCCAGTAGGACTTTCGAGCCAGCAGGCCCCTATGGACTGTCTGCACAGCGACAGTCGCCGCCAACTCCGACCAGATACTGTCACCGGAAGACCCCGTCAGCCCGCCTGCACCACGAGTATTGCCGCCTCCACAGCTTGCCACTGACTCCGGCCAGACGCTGCCGCCTCTGCAACTTGCCGCAGTCGGCCCTCCCACTCTGATGACCTCACTGCTTGAGTGTAGCATGCACCAAGCCGAGGCCCCATGACTCTCCGCTCCTACTCCAGCGATGTGAAGATCCACCAGACAGCCCCCCACCCCAGCGACGAATGACATCATCACGCAAGCCTCCACAGTCACCAACACAGGCAGCAGACCCACTCCCTGCATTGGTTTCTGCATCAATGACATTAAATCACAACCAGCCACACCCCCCAGCTGAGGCCATGGAAATGATTAAGGGGAACAGCCAATATACTAACTGTCTGTTTGATTCAGGTTCAACAGAGACCTTCATTCACCCAGACCTGGTCAATGATGTGCGCTGGCAGTTCACCCGACAGACCAGAAGATCTATCTGGCCACAAGAGCCCAGTCAAAGGGCATCAAGGGGTATTGTGTGGTGACCTTGAAAGTTCAGGGCATTAAATTTACAGGGTTTAAGTTGCTGGTCCTATCTCAACTATGTGCACCTGTGTTGTTGGGGTTGGATTTCCAATGTCATTTTAAATCGGTGTCACTGCATTACGGGGCTCCCCACTCTCCACTCGCTATTTGCCACCACTCCACCCTGGAGACCTCCTGCTAGCGACAGCCCACGCCAGTCCCCACACCCCGATGCTCCACTTGCAGCCTCTCCACCCTCCGCATCGCTCCTCCAGCACTCTTCGCCAACCTCACCCCTGGCTGGAAACTGGTCGCCATTAAAAGTCGGCAGTACAGCTTCGGGGACAGGAAATGTATTAAAAGTGAGGTGCACAAACTGCTGGATGAGGGGATCGTTGAGCCCAGCGCAAGTCCCTGGAGGGCGCAGGTGGTAGTTGTGAAGTATGGGGAGAAGCTGCGGATGGTGGTTGACTACAGCCAAACGGTCAACCACTTCACGCTCTTGGATGCTTACCCTCTTCCGCGAATCACGGATATGGTGAATCAGATTGCCCAATACTGTGTGTTTTCCACCATCAACCTCTAATCAGCCTTCCACCAGCTCCCGATCCATCTGGTAGCCCTTTCACGGCGTTTGAAGCAAATGGGCATTTGTATCAATTCCTCAGGGACCATTTCGGTGTCACAAATGACGTAGTGGTCTTTCAGCATGATGGTAGACCAGACAGCCTAACAGCTACATTCCCGTATCTGGACAATGTCACCATCTGTGGCCACGATTCGCAGGATCATGATGCTAACTTTGAGAAATTTTTCCAAACGGCAAAACGGCTGAATCTGACCTACAATTTCGAGAAGTGTTTCTACCGGACTACTCGCTTCTCAATTCTAGATTGCGTGGTGGAAAGCGGGGTGGTAAAACCAGACCCTGACCACATGTGCCCTCTTGTGGACCTTCCACCGCCCCAAACCCAGAAGCCATTCAAACGCTGGCTGGGGTTTTTTTCCTTTTACGCCCAATGGGTCCCACAGTATGCTGACAAGGCTTAGCCACTCATTTAGTCCATCTCTTTCCCCTTGTCAGTGGAAGCCAGAGCGGCCTTTGACCACATCAAGTCAGACATCGCCGCGGCCACTCTGCATGATGTCGACGAATCCATACCTTTCCAGGAAGAGAGCAATGTGTCCAACTTTGCACGGGCAACCACTTTAAATCAGGCCGGTAGGTCTGTCGCCTTCTTTTCTAGGACCCTCCAGGGCTCAGAAAGCCAACACTCCTCTGTCGAGAAAGAGGCCCAGGCCCTTGTAGAGGTCATACATCATTGGAGATACTACCTCACTGGCAGGTGCTTTACACTGTTGACCGACCAACGCACGGTCTCATTTATATTTAGCAGCAGCCAGCGGGGTAAGATCAAAAACAATAAAATTGCCAGATGGAGAATCGAACTCTATAATTTCAACTATGACATTCCGTACCGGCCTGGTAAAATTAATGACCCATCCCACACCCTTTCTTGAGGACATGCACCAGCGTACAACTGGGCAGGCTGCAGTGACTCCATGAGGAGCTCTGTCTCCCGGGGGTCACCAGGTTCGCCCACTATGTAAAGGCCCGCAACCTGCCCTATACAGTCGAAGAGATATGCTCCATGACCCAAGCCTGCCCAATATGCGTTGAGTTCAAATCCAACTTCTTCCGGCCCGAGAAGACCCGTGTCATTAAAGCCACCCGGCCCTTCGAACGTCTCAGTATGGACTTCAAGGGGCCCCTACCTTTGACAAATCGCAACACCTACATTCTTACAGTGATCGACGAGTACTCCCGCTTCCTGTTCGCTATTCCCTGCCTGGACATGACCACCTCTTTAGTCATAACATACTGCACAGCATCTTTGCCATTTTCAGGTACCCCAGTTACATCCATAGTGATCGGTGGGGGGTCCTCGCTTATGAGTGTGGATCTGAGGCAGTTCCTTCTGGAGCATGGTATTGCTTTGAGCAGGACCACTAGCTACAACCTGCACGGTAACGGGCAGGTCGAAAGGGAAAATACCACTGTCTGGAAAGTAATCACACTTTCCCTCCGGTCCAAAGGCCTCCCCACCACTTGCTGGCAGGATGTCCTCCCAAACGCCCTACACTCCATCTGGTCCCTGTTATGCACTGCCACCAAGGCTACGCCGCACGAACATATGTTCTTGTTCCCACGGAAGTTGAAGTCGAGAACGACCACACTGGCTTGGCTGACGGTCCCTGGACCTGTCCTGCTTAGATGTCATGCCCGCTACTCGAAAAACGACCCACTAGTCAACTGGGTAATGCTGTTACATGCGAACCTGCACTATGCCTATATCGAGTACCTGGATGGGCGAAGGACATGGTCTCGGTAAGGGACCTGGCCAAAGCAGGGTCTAACATTGTCACATTGAACCCCAACCTCCATCCAATCCTCCCCTAGGTTACATGCTGGGACAGCGGGACCAGCAACACCTCACGGATGACAACAGCAGCAGATCAGACTAGCCTACGGCCAATGACGACTGTGGATTAGGCGAAACTGTGCCCACACCTGGGGATTCCTGCGATGATAATCCGCCAGCTAGCCCAATCTTGGTGCTACGGTGATCACATCAGACAATCAGGCCTCCTGACCATTACAGCTTGTGAACACTGCATGATATACCCCCCTTTTTTTCCTTCTTTCTTTTTATTCACCCCAGGATTAGTTCCTAAAGAAGGGGTGAATGTGATAGTACAGGATACTACCACAAATGTATTTCTTTGGCTTGGCTTCGCGGACGAAGATTTATGGAGGGGGTAAAAGTCCACGTCAGCTGCAGGCTCGTTTGTGGCTGACAAGTCCGATGCGGGACAGGCAGACACGGTTGCAGCGGCTGCAGGGGAAAAATGGTTGGTTGGGGTTGGGTGTTGGGTTTTTCCTCCTTTGCCTTTTGTCAGTGAGGTGGGCTCTGCGGTCTTCTTCAAAGGAGGTTGCTGCCCGCCAAACTGTGAGGCGCCAAGATGCACGGTTTGAGGCGATATCAGCCCACTGGCGGTGGTCAATGTGGCAGGCACCAAGAGATTTCTTTAGGCAGTCCTTGTACCTTTTCTTTGGTGCACCTCTGTCACGGTGGCCAGTGGAGAGCTCGCCATATAATACGATCTTGGGAAGGCGATGGTCTTCCATTCTGGAGACGTGACCCACCCAGCGCAGCTGGATCTTCAGCAGCGTGGACTCGATGCTGTCGACCTCTGCCATCTCGAGTACTTCGACGTTAGGGATGAAAGCGCTCCAATGGATGTTGAGGATGGAGCGGAGACAACGCTGGTGGAAGCGTTCTAGGAGCCGTAGGTGATGCCGGTAGAGGACCCATGATTCGGAGCCGAACAGGAGTGTGGGTATGACAACGGCTCTGTATACGCTTATCTTTGTGAGGTTTTTCAGTTGGTTGTTTTTCCAGACTCTTTTGTGTAGTCTTCCAAAGGCGCTATTTGCCTTGGCGAGTCTGTTGTCTATCTCATTGTCGATCCTTGCATCTGATGAAATGGTGCAGCCGAGATAGGTAAACTGGTTGACCGTTTTGAGTTTTGTGTGCCCGATGGAGATGTGGGGGGGCTGGTAGTCATGGTGGGGAGCTGGCTGATGGAGGACCTCAGTTTTCTTCAGGCTGACTTCCAGGCCAAACACTTTGGCAGTTTCCGCAAAGCAGGACGTCAAGCGCTGAAGAGCTGGCTCTGAATGGGCAACTAAAGCGGCATCGTCTGCAAAGAGTAGTTCACGGACAAGTTTCTCTTGTTATTTGTATATATTTGCATAGTAGTGATTGGCTGAGAGCCATAGCCACGCCTACCAGCGGGCCATAAAGGGCTGCACCTAACCAGACTCAAGTCAGTCTGGACTGGTCGACCTTGATGTACTATGCTCCAGTCTTTTTGTTTATAAAAGCCTTGGTTTGAGTGAACAAGTCTTTGAGTCATTCGATATGCTAAAAGCTGCAAACATTCCTCATATGATAACCCTTTCATTCTCAGAATTATCCTAGGGAACCTCCTTTGGCTTCTCTCCAAATTCAGCACATTCTTTCTTAAATGAGGAGCCTAAATCTGCTCACAACGCTTTACGAGGTCTCACTAGAGTCTTATAAAGCCTCAACATCATATCCTTGATCTTATATTCTCTTCCTCTTAAAATGAATGCCAGCATTGCACTTGCCTTCTTCACCACTAACTCAACCTGCAACTTTACTTTCATGCACAAGGACTCCCAGGTCCTTTTGCATCTGGCGATTTTCAATTTTCTCCCCATTGAGAAAATAGACTGCTTGTTTATTTTTCTTTCCAAGTGCATGACTGTACACTTTCAGACATTTATTTCATTTGCCATTTCTCTGTCCATTCTTCAAATCTAAGTCCTTCTGCAGCCTCTGTGTTTCCCCTACTACCTGCTCTTCCACCCACCTTCATATAGTCTAGATGTTGGTTCCATTTCAATTCACCTACAGAAGAAATCGTTCCACAGACGATGCCATTGCTTTATCCCTCAATTCTGTCCTAACTTACCTGAAGAACAACGCCTCATACACCGGGCTGCTATCCATCAACTTCAGCTCAGTGTTTAATACGATCAACCCCTAGAGGCTGGTGGAGACACTGACCTTGCTGGGACTCCACACTCCTCTCTGTAGTTGGAGTCTGGACTTCCGAATGGAAAGACCGGAGCGTCAAGCACCATCACACTGAGCACTGATGCACCTCAGGACATTGTGCTCACTCTGCTCCTGTCACACTACTGACCCATGCCTGCATCGTCAGATCCAGCACCAACAGAGCCATTAAGTTTTGCACTTGATACAACAGTCATTGGCCTCAACACTAACAATGATATGTCGCACTTCAAAGAAGAGGTGGAAAATTTCATGAAATGGTGAGAGAGTAACAACCTAAGTCTGAACGCGGACAAGACGAAGGAAATGATCATGGGCTTTAGGAGGACCAGGAACGATTACCCTCCACTACAAGGAGCCCCAAGTTCCTTGGAGTTCACTTATCTAGTGACCTATCATGGACACTTAACATCTCCTCACTTGTCAGGAAGGTGCAGCAGCCTGAGAAGGCTGAACTGGGCAAGGCTTCCGGCCACTATCATGTCAATCGAGAGCGTCCTGGCCAGTTGCATCACAGTGTGCTATGGATGCTGCAGAGAAATAGATCGGAGGTCAATCCACAAGAGTGGCAGAGAGGATCACTGGAGTCTCCCTCCCCACCCATCGATGTTATCTACTGGATCGTTGTCTGAAGAGGGTGCACAAAATAATTGAGGATCTCTACCCCAACTTGCAGACAGCATCTTTCAGCTACTCCCATTGGGAGAGAGATACAGGAGCATCAGGGCCAGCTCCACCAGTCTGAGAAACAGCTTCTTCCCATGGGCAGTGAAAATACTGAAGGACCAAAGGAACTGCTCACACTAACCATATTTACAAAATAATCTTTATATATTTGTAAGTATGTATGAATACTTGTCCTGTATATGCATTGTTTGACTGTATGTGTGTTATGTCTGTTTGTGGGTCTCCGCACTTTGCACTAAGGAACGGAGAATGTTGTTTCATCGGGTTGTTCTGTGCAATCGGATAAACTTGAATTAGAGGGCAGTCGTTTGAGGTCAGGGGAGAGATTTAATAGGGACCTGAGGGGTGCCTTTTTTCACTAGGCGGGTGCATATTTGGACACAATTTTAACATTCAAAAGGTATTTGGACAGATATATAATTAGGGAAGGTTTGGGCCAAATTCAAGCAAATGGGTCTATTGCTGACTACCAAGTTGGTCAGCTGAAGGGCCATTTCTGTGCTTTTGAAAACTGTGCCTCTATGATTATAATTGATTCACCCTAACTTATTAAAACACTTTTCCTTTGACGTGTTTGTGAGGACAGGGAGTCAGAGAATTCAGCAAGGTTTAGTACTGTTGACACTGGCATTGAGTGGAAGCTGAGCTCCCGCGTGCCATTGGTCACTACTGTTTTCTAAACTGCAGGGTGTTTGTACTGGTCCTGGTGGTGCTCTCCGTTCTCTGGATCCCTCTGGTGCAATTGAGCCAAGGCGGCCAGCTCTTCATGTACATCCAGTCCATCAGCTCCAATCTGCAGCCACCAGTGGCAGTGATCTTCATAGCTGGATGTTTTTGGAAACGGACAAATGAGATGGTACCTATTTGTTTTACTTTCAACAGATAACAGCAAATGTTTTAAATGTAAGCACTGTAATGTGTTGTGCCTATTGGAGGGTGTGTTTCTCTCAGAGGGATGGGATGGGAAGTACCAGAGCAGAGTCATTGGTCAGGCTCTCACACTCCTTGAGTGGCATGTCCAAGTTCCCCACATGGGTTTTGTATCCTGTGTTCTATTAATCTGGACATACATTGGCCGCTTAAAGCTCTAATCCATTTCCAGTAATCAGAGCTGTCCAGATTGTGAGATTTTACTTCAGATGATGACTTACATGCCAAGAAATAGCACTACCAATGACATTTTCTGTTATTTGATTCCTGACACCATCCATCTTTAGCATAAATGTCCACCCCTTTTCTAGCTCCAACATTCCAGCCAATACTGAAAGGGTGGGAGGCAGCCTCAATTTTTTTAAACAGAGACTCTCTTCACCTCCCACACGAGGGCCCAAGTTTTGCCTGTTTCTTGCAGGGATGTGAATAATATCCTTGGTTCAGTCCAATACAAGCCAATCTCAGCTCTTTATCAGCTCCACTGATGACTGTATTGGAACTACTTCAAGTACTTACCCAGAGTGCCAAAGTTTCTTTGCCTTAGCTGCCTGTTTTATCCTGCTCTCACTGTTACTGGTTTCTTCGGGCCATTGTGTGCAAAGAGTCTGTACATTCTTCCAGGACTACAAGGGTTTTCCCTGAGTGCTCTGGTTTCTTCCCAGATTCCAAAGAATACAGAATTAGTAGGTTAACTGGTCACATGGGTGCATCCATCAGGCTCCTCTAAATTATAAAATTAAAATTCTTGATGCTTCCATTTTTGTTTTGAGGGTAAAGTTTATTTAGCAGTGTAATATACAGGTTGACAGCTACCTCCTCCCACCCTCTGTCTATTCTCCCAGATTCTTTGGCCATCTTGTTTCTATTCCAATAAATGACCCTGTCCAGCTCAGTACCTCGGAGAATACTTCTTCTTCCCTGAACCATGGCATTCATCATTAAGAGGGCCGTCATGCCATGGCAATTCAAGTTCACATTTCTGATGAAACCCTGTTCTCCCAGCTACAAGAAGAAGGTTCCTCCAGACCCACCAGCCTTCACAAGTCATGGATTCCATCACCACAACATGAATTTTATTTCCCTCCCCTTTCAACATTTTGATAGGTCTGTTTCCCTCACAACTCTTGCATGTGGTATTCTCATGATCACACTCTGTGGTCACTGGGAAGTGGCACGCCTGCCCTTTTAGAACTTAGAATGCTATAGCACAGTACAGGCCTTTGGCCCTTGAAGTTGTGCTAATCTTAAGAAGTACTAAACCCTCCCTACCCTGTAACTCTCTATTTTTCTTTCATCTATGTGCCAATATAGCCTCCACCACCATCCCCAGCAAGGCAGCAAGGCATTCCAGACCCCCACAATTTACCACTGATGTCTCCCCTAAACATCCCTCCCTTAACTTTGTACACATGTTCTCTGATGTTTGCTGTTCCTGCCCTGGGAAGCAGGTGCTGGCCATCCACCCTATCTATGTCTCTCATAATTTTGGACCTCTATTAAGTCTCTCATCCTTCTATGCTCCAAAGAGAAGGGTCCCAGCTCTGAAAACCTTGCTTCATAACTTATTTTCCAATCCAGGTAACATCCTGATAAATCTCCTCTGCACCCTCTCCTGAGCTTTCACATCCTTCCTATAATGAGGTGACCAGAACTGAACACAATACTCTAAGTGTGGTCTCACCAGAGATTTGTAGAGTTATTACATAACCTCTCTACTCCTGAACTCAATCCCCATATTAATGAAGCATCCTACAGGTCTTCTTAACTATCCATTTAACCTGTGCAGCAATCTTGAGGGATGCATGGATTTAGACCCTAAGGTCCTTCTGTTCATCGGCACTTTTAAGTAACCAAACATTAACCCTATACTCAACCTTCTTGTTTATCCTTGAAAAGGCATCACACTTAACTGGAGTGAACTCCATCAGCCACTTATCCACCCAACTTACCAGGACATGGCACAGGTAGTGATCTCAGGATTACATCCATGCCATGTGCTGGTGAGGTTAGAAAGAGGAGGATAATACAGCTTAACGCATGGTTAGAGACATGGTGCAGGAGGGAGGGCTTCAGGTTTCTGAATCATTGGGCTCTCTTCCAGGGAAGGTGGGACCTGTTCCAACTGGACAATTTGCATCTGAACTCGAGAGGGGGACAAATATCCTTGCCAGCAGGTTGTTAGTGCTGCTCTAGTGGGTTTAAACTAGATTTGCAGTGGAGGGGGTGGTGGGGGGACCAGAATGCCAGAACAAATGGAGGAGTGGAGGAGGGAAAAGATGGTGTAAAAATTACATGTACCGTTAGAAGTCAATGAGTTGAATATGGTCCATCTATTTCACTGCAAGGAGTATTGTAGAAAGGCAGACGAGTTTAGAGCATGGATTAGCACATGGAATTATGACATTGTGGCCATTAGTGAAATGGTTGAAGGAGTGGAAGGACTGGCAGCTCAATGTTCCTGGCTTACGTTGCTTTAGATGTGATGGAAAGGGGGAGGAGTGGCATTACGTATCAGTGCTCAGGCAGGACAGTCTAGAGGACTCGTCTACTGAGGCTATATGGGTGGAACTGATGAGCGGAAAAGGTATGACCACACCCATAGGATTGTATAATAGACCACCCAATAGTCAGTGAGAAATGGAGGAGCAAATCTGTAGAGAGATAGCAGACAGCTGCAGGAAACACAAGGTTAACTTTCCACATATTGACTGGGACTCCCATACTTCAAATATGTTCAGGAAAGTTTTCCAAATTAATATATAGAGGTACCAACTAGACAGAGTGCAATACTGGATCTCCTATTAGGGAACGAGTCAGGTCAGGTGACAGAAGTAAGTGTCAGGGAACATTTTGAGTCTAGTGATCATAATGTCATTAGTTTCAAGTTAATTATGGAGAAGGATAGGTCTGGGCCTCGGGTTGAGATTCTAAATTAGAGAAGGAAATGAGAAAGGATCTAGAATGCATGAATTGGGAGAAGTTGTTTTCTGTTAAGGATGTGCGAGGTAGGTGGAGGCCCTTAAAGGTGAAATTTTGAGAGTACACGATCTCTATATTTCTGTCGCGATCAAAGGCAAGGTTAGAAGGCATAGGGAACTTTGGTTTTTGAGGGAGATTGGGGATCTGGTTCAGGAGAAGAGAGAGGTATATCACAGGTATAGTGCACTTGGAGCTAATGAGATACTTGAGGAGTAAAATAAATGCAAGAAAAATCTCAAGAAATAAACCAGGGTGAGGTCGCTTTGGCGACAATGTGAGGAAAATCCTGAGGGTTTCTACAGGTATATTAAGATCAAAAGGATAATAAGGGACAAAATTGGTCCCCTTGAAGATCAGAATGATTGGCTTTGTATGGAGCCAAAAGACTTGGGAGAAATCTTAAATGTTTTTTTTTCATCAGTATTCACTCAGGAAAAGGGTATGGGGTCATAGGAAGTAAGGAAAACAAGCAGTGAGGTCATGGAGCCAATACAGATTAAAGAGGAGGAAGTGCTTGCTGTCTAAAAGTGAATAAGGGTGGATAAATCCCCAGGGCCTGACAAGATATTCCCACAGACCCAGAGGGAGGCTAGTGTAGAATTTGTAGGGTCTCTGGCAGAAATATTTAAAATGTCCTTAGATATGGGTGTGGTGCCAGAGGATTGGAGGGTGGGTCATGTTGTTTAAAAAAGGTTCCAGAAGTAACCCTGGGAATTATAATTTTGTGAGCCTGACATCAGATTTCAGATTCTGAGTACATACATGACATCATATACAACTCTAAAATTCCTTTTTTTCTTGCGGGCAAGGCAGAATTACCACTAAATGGTAGTGCAAAAATTAACTGGACACAGCATGAACATGTAAAGAATCAAAAGAACTGTAAACAGATAATGAACACAAACAAACTGACTGTGCAATACAGAGAGGAACAAAAAAAGATCAATAAAGTGCACAAGTAAGAGTCCATAAATGAGTCCAATTGAGTTTGTTGTTGAGGAGTCTGATGGTGGAGGGGTAGCAGTTGTTCCTGAACCTGGGGGTGCAAGTCTTGTGACACCAACACCTCTTCTGAAGGCAGCAGTAAGAATAGAGCATGTGCTGGGTGGTGAGAGTCTTTGATGATTGCTGCTCCCTTCCAACGGCAATGTTCCCTGTAGATGTACTCAATAGTGGGGAGGGTCTTGCCTGTAATATCTTGCACTGTGTCCACTACCTTTTGCAGGGTTTTACGTTCTGGAATATGGTGTCTCCATACCAGACTGTGATACAGCCGGTCAGCACACTTTCCACTACATGTCTGTAAAAATTTTCCAGGGTTTCTGGTGTCATACCAAACCTCTGCAAACTCCTGAGGAAGTAGAGGGGCTGCCGTGCTTTCTTCACAATGCCATTGGTGTGTTGGGTCCAGGAAAGATCTTCTGAGATAGTGACTCCCAAGAAATATGTGTTCTAAGAGATAGGCAGGGTCAGATTAGGGATGGCTTTATGCATGGTAGATCATGTTTAACCAATCTTTTTTGAATATTTTATTTTAAAATGTCAACCATGTAATGTGCATTTGAAATCAACATGATATTAAGCTCCCCCTCCCTCCCTCTTATTATAAAAAAATTAAAACAGTATTATAGATATAAAATATAGTTATATGAAAAAATACAAAAAGAAAAGAAGAAATATAAAAGAAATAATATTGTTCTGGATTGCACAGAAGGTTAGCTCACACATTGGCATCTTACACCATTTATATCTGTAACAACTTTTAAGGAAATAAATTATTACAAGTCTGAAGAAGACAGGAGTAGATTTTAAATATTTATCCCTAACCTTTGCATATGCAAGCTCCAAATTTGTACAAAAAGTGGATATTTATTTCTCAGATAATAAGTAATTTTTCTCCAAAGGAATACTGCTCTGAATTTCCGAATGCTATTTTCCATACCTAAATACACAACTGATTTCCAAGTCATTGTGAAACACTTTCTTGCCACCTCTAGAGCAATTTTAATAAATTTCTGTTGATGGAATAGTCAATTTAACTTGGGTCTAGTTCCTTCTATATTTTGCCACAAAAATAAATCTGGATTTTGTGAAAGAACAATGCCAGTGATCTGTCCCAGCAATTTTCCGAAATCCACTCACAAGATTCTAACTTTAGGACATGACCAAGGAGAATGTAAGAAGGCCTATTTCATCCCCACATCTGAAGCATTTATCTGCTCAATCTGATTTCATTTTATCCACTTTTTGAGGTGTTGGATATAGTTGATGTAAAGAATCATTGAACTAAGCTCTATCTAACATTTATAATGTTTGTCTTGCAATCATGACAAAATTCTGCCTGTAGCGTGCGTGCTTTGTGAAATATGGAGTAAGAACCACACACACACACACATACACAAGTTGAGGTCGAAGACTGATTTATTGCTCTGTTTATATTCACTCCCTACCTCTGACGCCGTTGCCTGCTGTTTCCTGCCGTGTGGGAGGTCACGCAGGATGATGGCCATTGGTCGCTGCAGGACCCTTTCAATCACCGTGTCTACCAGCCATTTTGTGAGCCAGGTCGTGACTTGGATCACAGGCCACTACACGCCCATATTTTCTCACCACTCATAATATTCAAACCCACCTCCCATTTCTGTTTTGATTTATGAACTCCTTCTTTAATAATATTTGCTTGTAGTAAAACATACGTTACAGAAATAAATGTCTTAGTTTAGCCTTTCCTGATAAGGACCTTGAACTCATTATAAGTTTGTAAATGCATAGTTGGACCTATTTTTTTCCTGCAAATATCTTCTCAACTGTAAATAGCAAAAAAAGCGTATTTCACAAAATTCCATATTTATTTCTTAGTTGTTGAAATAATATCAATGGACCTTGTTCAAAACAATCCTCTACAGTTTTAGTACCTTTGTGAAACCAAATATTCCTATTTTGATTTTTTTTAGTAAAAGGTATAAAATTATTTTGAAACAAAGTTTTTTTGGGCGAGATGCTGTCATTTATTCCAATTTCATTATTGAACTTATTCCAAATATTAATCATATGTTTAAGCAAGGGTGCTTCCTTTGCACCAGTTATTAATTTTGAATCCCATTTATAAATAAATTCTTCTGCTAAATTCTCTCTGATTTTATCCAATTCTATTTTAACCCATGCTGGTGTACTCACTCCCTCAAATAAAGAAATAAGAAACTTCAATTGAGCCACCTGATAATAAATCTTAAAATTAGGGAGCCGCAAATCTCCAAATTCATATTTCCACATTAGTTTTTCTATAGATACTGTCAACATTTTTCCTTTCCAAGGAAATGTTCTAATATATTTATTTAATTCTTGAAAAAATTTAATAGTCTCACTATTGATAAGGTTTAATAAGAGTCACTAATTTATTGCCTAAATTAATAAATATGGACTATACAGGATTTGTTAAACAGAGGCTGTCAGCAGATAATGTTGCCAGAATAATTAGGATTATACATGCAGATCAAAAAAAAGGAAATATCTGGGTATAGCTGTGGCTTTAGATGCTGAAAAAGCTATTGGTAGATTAGAATGTGACTTTTTGTTTAGTGTTAGATAAATTTGGGTTTGGCCAAACTTTTATAAAGTAGATGAAGAGCTCAAAAGTGAAAGTAGTAACTAATGGACAAATGTCTAATCCTTTTTGTTTGATGAGATCGATTAGACAAAGTTGTCCCTTACCTGCAGCTTTGTTTATTTTAGCAATAGAGCTGAGATAATTAGCCAGGTAAATTGTGTTAATATGAATATTTTTCTGTGGATACAATATCTTTTTTAAACATTCCCAGTGTTTAATCAATCTTAGAGAGATTTTTGAGGAGGTTACCAGGAAAGTTGGCAAAGGAACGGCTGAGGATGTTGTCTAAATGGACTTTAGTAAGGCCTTTGACAAGGTCCCACATGGGAAGTTCAAACACTAGGCAATCATGGTGAATTAGTGAACTGGTTTGAGCAATGGCTGGATGGGAGAAACCAGAGATGGATGATTGCTTCTCAGACTGGAGGCCTGTGACTAGTGGTGTGCCTCAGGGATTAATACTGGGACCATTGTTGTTTGTTATCTATATCAATGATCTGGATGATAATGTGGTAAATTGAATTAGAAAATTTGCAGATGATACTAAGATAGGCGATGTGGACAGCAAAGAAGGTTTTCAAAACTTGCAGGTGGATCTGGACCAGTTGGTAAAGTGGGTTGAAAAATGATAGATGGAATTTAATGCAGACAAATGTGAAGTGATGCATTTTTGGAAGGACAAACCAATAAAGGACATACATGGTAAATGGTAGGGCACTGAGGAGAGAGGTAGAACAGAGAGATCTGGGAATACAGATACATAATTCTCTGCAAGTGGCATCACT
This sequence comes from Narcine bancroftii, assembly GCF_036971445.1. Classification (NCBI taxonomy): domain Eukaryota; kingdom Metazoa; phylum Chordata; class Chondrichthyes; order Torpediniformes; family Narcinidae; genus Narcine; species Narcine bancroftii. The sequence goes on along the minus strand of NC_091471.1, from coordinate 276,777,071 downwards.
GTGAATAGGGTTGTAAAGAAAGCTTTTGGCATATTGGCCTTCATAAATCAAAGTATTGAGTACAGATGTTGGGATGTTATGTTATAAGTCATTGGTGAGGCCAAATGTGAAGTACTGTGTGCAGCTTTGGTCACCTAACTACAGGTATCAGTAAGAGAGAGTGGAGAGAATATTTACTAGGATGTTGCCCGGATGTCAGGAACTGAGTTACAGGGAAAGGTTGAACAGGTTTAGACTTTGTTCCCTGGAGTGTAAAAGAAGGAGAGATGATTTGATAGAGGTGTTTAATATTATGAGGGCAATAGACAGAATAAATGTGGATAGAGTTTTTCCATTGAGTGTGAGTGAGTTTCAAACAAGAGGACATGGGTTAAGAGTGATAGGGAAAAAGTTTAGGGGGAACATGAGAGAGAGCCTCTTCACTCAGAGGTGGTGGGAGTGTGGAATAAGCTACTAGATGAAGTGGGAGATGTGGGCTCAATTTTAATGTTTAAGGGAAATTTGGGCTGGTATATGGATGGGAGTACTATAGAGGGCTATGGACTGAGTGCTGGTCAGACGTAAAAGTAGCTCAGCACAGACTAGAGGGATCGAAGTGGCCTGTTTCTGTGCTGTAATTGTTCTATGATTCTGTCTATATCCTCATATAACCTTTAAAAACCTTCAGCTCCATCTACAACTCCTCCAACCTTTGTGTCATCAGTAAATTTACTGACCCATCCTTCTGCCTCTTCATCCTGGTCATTTATAAAAATCATAAAGAGCCAGGATCCTAGAACAGATCCCTGTAGTACTCCATTAGTCACTGACCTCCAGGCAGAATACTTTACTTCCACTACCACTCTCTGCTTTCCTCCTACTAGCCAATTTTTTTTATCTATACAGCAAAAATTCCATGGATCCCATTCCTCATGACCTATTTTTCCTCTTCAATTTCCAAAACTGAGAGATTGTCACAAGGTGCTACACCCAGAGCTAATAGAAAAATACACAGTCACCACTGTGGCTGGAGCAAGAAGAATTTACTTTTCAAAATAGCACCTCTTTTAAGTCATTTCCTGTCTCAAGCCTCTCATGCAGAAGTGATGTCATTACATCATCCCAGCATTCCCCCTGTTTGTTGTCTTTCTGGCTGTCTCAGAGACTCAGTGCCATCTTGAGCACAGCTCCACCCTAATTTTGACCGGTGGTTTGCATGACCATGATACCAGTGCCATTACATGTTGCCGGTACCACTACAAGATCTCCAGGTGAAGCAGCTTCTCCCAGCATTGTCTTAGTGAGAACAACTCCAGCTGGTCCATAAGGGTAACCTTGAGTTTTTAGTTGCCTATCATGGTAATTGTCCTTCCCAATCCCATGCTGTCATTTCTGTTTTTGGCCTTTTTCACAATTGCACTGGAGTCCAACGTGAATTTGAGGTACAGCATCTGATCTTCCAACTGGGCACATTCTCCTGTCCAGACTATTCAACTATTTCAGACAACCAGACTTTCCATTTGAGATCAGATCTTTCTTTTCCCTCTAAGTCTATACTCAGTAAACTGTGCTCTTCGCACTGCTGGTAGAGATAACCTGTTTTGCATGTGATAAAATAGCATAGATCATTACAGCACAGTACAGGCCCTTCAGCCCATGATGTTGTGCCAAGCTATATAAACATACTCAAAAAACGAAACCTTCCCTCCTCATAACCCTCCATTTTTCTTTCATCCATGCCCCTATTGCACCAGCCTTCACTACCACTCCTGCCAAAGTATTCCAGGCACCTATTATTCTCTGAATAAAAAACTTACCCCTGACCTTTCCTATAAACGTTCCTCCCTTCACTTTGTACAGATGTCCTCTGGTGTTTCCTACTCTCACACCAGGAAAAAGGTGCTGGCTGTCCACCCCTACTACCATAATCTTGTAGACCTCTATTAAGTCACCACTCATCTTTCTTCACTCCAAAGAGAAAATGCCTAGCTCTTCTAACTGCACATAAGACATATACTCCAGACAACATCCTGGTAATCTCCTCTGCACCCTCTCCTTGCTTCCTGTAATGAGGTGACCAGAACTAAGCATAATGGTTCAATTAGAGTTTTAGAGAACTGCAACATTACCATTCAATCCCCCGACTAATGAAGACCAGTAAGCCATAAGTCTTCTTAACTACTCTATCACCATATCCTCGCATGAATGGAAGGTGGTAGGGAGGTCGACAATTATGGCCAGGTCACAATGGGAGGAGTTACAGGGGATTGAGTCATCAGTGGGTGGGCCAGCCACTCATACACAGAACAGTATATACATATCACCACATTCACCCCCTTTTTAAAAACAAAACCTTGCCAGGGTAAAGTCCTAGAGGTTCATCCAGTTAGGTGGTTTCCTCTGACTCTTTATGACCTGCGCAGCTCCGCCGGTGGTATACTGGTCAGCTCCGTTGCTGGTCATATGTCTTGAGGCAGGGGATATGGCTATCGCCGTAGGAAATGAATTTTGGTTTCTGCGGGGGCAGTCGTGGTTCTCAGCTCGGCTGGGCGAAGGTCCTGGGCATGTGGTATGGGTGCCCAGGGTGTGTTGCTAACCTGCACCAAGTTCCTGTAGTGGACAATGTGAGAGTAGGTGGTGGTGGGTGGGTGGGTGTCTCCTGCACGTGCTAGGATCCGGACTGGGACTGTGTCCTCATGGCTGTCGGGGTACTTCACGTAGGCATATTAAGAATTGGTGTGCAGGAGCTGCACCTCTTCCACCAATGGGTTGGTCTCGTGTGTTTCCTCAGCAGGATGGGTCCCGGAGATGAGAGCCAGGATGGGAGAGTGGTTCTGGTCGCTGACCTCCTGGGGAAGGAAAACATACGTTTATGTGGGGTCATATTTGTAGCAGTGCATAGGAGAGGACTTCCTGCCAGTGAGACACCACCAGGCCTTTTGACAAGGGCCAGGAGGATCACTTTCCAAACGGTGGCATTTTCTTGCTCCACCTGGATGTTCCTCCTGGGGTCATAGCTTGCAGTCCTACTAGTGGCTATGTCTCTAGCTAACAGGTACTGCCGCAGGTCATCGCTCATGAAAGAGGACCCCTGATCACTATGGATATAGTCCAGGTACCCAAAATATGCTGTGTTGTGCCCTGATAACTGTGGCAGAGGTCATGTCAGGACAGGGGATGGAAAACGGGAATCTTGATTTCCTTGGGCACAGCATCGACCGGCATGGAGCAGTTCCCTTGCCAGTGAAAGTCGAGGCCAAACACCAATTTTCTAGGCCCAGGACAGTCAAGGGCCTATAGGAGTTCATGGGCATGATTAACTTTTACCAGTGATTCTTACCGTCAGTGGCCCGAATCATGCAACCCCTGTTCGGCCTGATGTCTGGCAAGGCCAAGGAAATCATCTGGGACACAGAGTCAGCAGCGACTTTCAAGCAGGGCAAGGACGCCCTTGTAAACACCACCCTCCCGGTACACCCATGGGTGAATGTGTCCACAGCACTCACTGTTGATGCTTGCAACTCAGCAGTCTGCAGCGTGCTGGAACAATTAATTGAGGGCCAGTGGAAACCACTCATGTTCTTCAGCTGGCACCTGTGATCCCCAGAGATGAAATACAGAGCCTTCGACGGGGAGCTGGTAGCCCTCTCCCTTGCCATCTGGCACTTTCGATATTTCTTGGAGAGGTGGGAGTTCATGGTCTTCAAAGACTCTTCACCTTCACCTTCACATTTGCCAAAGTGTTGGATCCATGGTCAGCACGGCAGCAGTGCCACCTGTCGTACATCTCGGAGTATACCACCACCGTCAAACACATCTCCAGGAAAAAAGAACGTTGTGGCCGACACTCTATCTTGCACCTCTATCCACTCGATGCAAACGGACTAAAGAGGTGTTGACCATGGACTCCACACCTCCTAATGCTATTTCTAAGGGGGATCGTGTGGCAGCTCACCCACTTAAAAGGCGAACCAGCTCACGGAGTCACGGGCAAGTCCACGGTAAATCTAACTGTGAGAGCTCCAGGTGCAGGGCAAACCCACAGCCTGGCGGCTGAAGTCATAAAAGTCCCGGGAGTCACAAGCATCATTAGGTTCTGAGGGATTTAAACGCGTGATAGAATTCTTTTAGAGTCAGTTGGTTCAACTCACTTTCGACTCAGTGTGGTTCTTTTGCTCATGGTGCGGCTAGTGCAATGATAAACTGAATATTAACTGATTTTTTTCATAGATGTTGCCTGATTTGTTATTTCTAGAACTCCCTGTTTTCATTTCAGAAATCCACCATCTCCATTTTTTTCAGTGAGCAAATTTGTGATGAGCTTCTGCAGATTCAGTAAGAAAATCTCCAGTGTTCAGGAGACTTGTGTGTCTTTCACGGTTTTCTTGTCATTATTTTGTTCCTATACAGGATGTGCCCAAAAGTGTGTGGCAATGCAAATGAGAGAAACTGACCAATGGTTTTGCACTGGAAAAAGTGGGTGAAGGCATTGTTGGGATTGAGAAATTAGTAGGGAGCCATGGCTTTGTTTCATTGATGAAAGTCCTAACATCCTCGGTTCTCCCTCATTCAATGGCTCAAACTTCTGGTCAGCTATGTAACTCAGAAAGACTTGTTCATGACTCTAGATGGTCCACGGCCAACCAAGCTGACAGGACTGATAGACTTTGGAAGGGTTACAAAATGTAGGGAGCTCAGCTCTGAATTGCCCACTTGCAGGCTCCTACCCACTCCTACCCAAAGTAATGAGGTCATCCAGTGAATGACGATGGCTGGGGGATTTCCAATACTCCTCTCTGTAGCAGTGCACACATCTGCGCTCTGTGCTGCAGGGCACCAGCTGAGATTATTCCATGTACTGGAGTCAGTCCTAAACCCTGCAGCCTGCTGATGTCAGGAAATGAGTAGTCCAAATGGAGCCCTGCTCAAACATACAGGAGACTGCAGACACTGGAACTGAAGTGAAACACAATCTGCTGGAGGAACTCAGCAGGCTAAGCTGCGTCCGTGGAAGAAAAAGAACGGTTAATGTTCTGGGCTGGAGCCTTTCGTCAAGACATTTGGGGCCTTTATGGTTGTTCTTTTGTGGTGTTCGGCTATTTTAATTTGTGTTTGTGATATTTAAAAACAATCTGCAGTGAATATCTCATTGAGTATCTTCACGACTATCTCTGTGTGAATAGGCGGCGTTCTGGGGCCTCTTCACAGGAATCCTGGTGGGCTGCTGTCGAATGGTTTTGGATTTTATTTACCCGGAACCTCTGTGTGGGCAGCCTGACAACCGGCCGCTGATCACCAAGCACGTCCACTACCTGCATTTCTCCATCCTCCTCTCTGTCTTCACACTGATCGTTGTAGTGGCCATCAGCCTCTGCACCAAGCCTCCGGACCCAGAACAGGTGAGGAGCCTATTTCACATTAAAGAGTTACCACAACGACTCAGACAGATGTTAATACCTGGCCCTATTTAGAACAGATGCTACTTATTGGAATTCTAGTGAATAAAGTGCCCACTCATTGATTCTACTCTAATGAGCAGGATCTGCAGATGTGTTTAATCTGTATATCTAACATTGGGTGGTTCTTCTAGATGAGGTTAGTGAACATTGAGGCAGTGTGCCCAACTGTGATCGTACAGACCAATCACCAATGTATATAGTTACAATATCTAGAGTGTAATGACTGTGCTAATAAAAGCCTTGGTTTAGATCAACAAGTCTTTGGTTCTTTTGACGAGCTCTACAATTTTATTAGCAAAAGACAGGAGCTCTTCACAGGTGGCCGACCAGTCCGGAATGATCCGACCTGGCTAGCGACACAACCCTTTAAGGCCCAGACAGTAGGCGTGGCTAATCGCTGTAAGCACAGTCATTACATACTCTAGATACTGTAACTATATACACTGGTGATAGGTCTGTACTATCACACCAACCAGAGTGGTTCGTAAAGCATGATGGATGGAAGAGCTGGAGTAACCTACCAAGTCAAAGGTTGTGGTTTATGCTCTTCTTTATCACATTCCAGGGTGTCAGATTTGTTTGTCTCTGTACCTGATATGAATGAGGCTGAGAAGTGAAGGGCTGTGCAGGACCCAGCCTGTGGATGAAGGAACTCTATTCAGCTGCTGATCTTAACCTCAGCTGCTTTCTCACCTGGAAACTCAACTCCCCCTCCCCACACCCTCTCATTGAAAACTCATGATTAAAACAGAAGCTGGACTCTGCAAAACACTCAGCAGGTTAGGAAGCATATATGGAGAGAGAAACGGAGGCGTGAGAAATTGTTTATTATCAACTGACTGTACATGTACAACCAGGCGAGACAGCATTTCTCCTGACCACAGTGCACAAACGTACACAATAAACAGTGCATAATAAACACATATATACACATATTTAAATATAGACATACAGTATAGTAACAAGCCCTTCCAGCCCATGACTACACCTAACTGAGCTGTAACCCCCGTACAATTTTTTGAAGTGAGGGTGGAAACCAGAATGCCCAAAGGAAGCCCATATAGACACAAGGAGAAAGTCCCCGGATTGAAAAGGTCTGATTTGCCAACAACTTGTAGTTACAAACTGACAAGCCAACCGGAAGGAGAATGACGTTCGAGTGGAGCTTGCTTTCCATTGGCTTGCTGCTCAGGTGATGTGCATTCGTGTCAGGCAGCCTGGGTGGGTGAAGGGACGAGCAGCCTGGTGGAGAGATGGAGGGAGGAAGGAAGGAAGGAAGGACAAGAAACAGCATACATCATTGTGACATACCACAAAATGGCCACTGTTCATCCCCACATTTAGCCCCACAAAATGGCCTCTACTCGGCCTTAAAATGCAATTGTGCCACCTGGGAGGGTGGGGATATGCTCCACAAAACGGATGCCGCTCACAACACAAAATGGCTGCCTCTTGGCCTGAAAGTGTGATTGCGCCACCCAAGAGGGAGGGAGGGGAGAAGTGTGCAGCATTGTGACACCCCGCAAAATGGATGTCACCCAGCCTTAAAACACTATTAAAGGTATTATTTATATACTGCATTATAATGTTTCAGATGTTTTAGTGTCTTGGAAAGTATTTTATATGCTTATAAAGGTAAAATAAATTATATATACTAAGATAAACATTTGACTAACTGATGTTAAATAAGAAGCATAAGTGCTGGTTTGAACTTAAATAAAAATTCAGGTTAAAGACAAACCTATGTAATGGAACTCGTATTTAACCCAAGGACTGACCTATAAAGAATAAAAGACAGGCAAGACTATATATAGGACCACTATAAACATGTTACGACATGAGCAGATCCCATGATATAACAGGAAACACACTAGCTTAGGTAAACATTGACTGATTGGCAGGAAGCAGAGAGTTGGAATAAAGGGTCATATTCTGATTAGCTGCCAGTTACTAGTGGTGTTCCATAGGGCTCTGTGTTGGGTCCATTTATTTTTATGTTGTATATTAATGATTTAGATTATGGAATAAATGGCTTTGTGGTGAAGTTTGCAGATGATATGAAGGTAGATGGAAGCACAGAGGCTGCGAAGGTCTTCGACAGAATAGGAGAATGGGAAGAAAAATATCAAATTAAGTATAATTTTGGAAAGTGCACGGTCATAGTAGAAAAACAAAAGGGCAGACTAGTTTCTAAATGGGCAGAAAATTGAAACTACCCAGAGGCAAAGGGACCTGTAAGTCCTCATAAAGGATAACCTAAGGGTAAACTCGGTGGTGAAGAAGGCAAATGCAATGCAGACGTACATTTCAAGAAGGATAGAATATAAAAGCAGGGATGTGATGTTGATGCTTTATAAGGCACCAATGAGTCCTGACGGAATATTGGGAGCAATTTTGGCCTCCTCATTTCAGAAAAGGGTGGAGTGGTTGGTGTGGTGGTGAGCGCAATGCCTTTACAGTGCCAGCGATCGGGACTGGGGTACGAATCCTGCACTGTCTGTAAGGAGTTTGTACATTTGCCCCTTGTATGTGTGGGTTTTCCCCAGGGGGGGCTCTGGTTTCCTTCCACCATTTGAAACGTACTGGGGGTGAAGGTTAATTGGGAGTAAATTGGGTGGCATGGACCTATAGGCCAAAATGGTGCGTCACTATGGTATATGTCTAAACTTTTTAAATCAATTAAAAACAAATAAATTTAAAGAAGTGCTGAAGTTGGAGAGGATCAGCGGAGATTCAGTGAGATGATTCCCAGAATGAAAGGGTTATCATTTGAGAGGTTTTTTGAAGTTCTTGGGTGTATTTGTTGGAATTTAGGAGAATGAAGTGGGGGGGGGGGGTATCTCATTTTGAATGTTGAAAGGTATGGACAAAGTGGAGGTAGAAAGATTGTTTCCCACGGTGGGAGAGTTTTGGACAAGAGGGCACAACTTCAGGATTGAAGGGCATCTGCTTAGAACAGAGATGCACCAAACTTTCTTCAGCCAAAGGGTGGTAAATCTGTGAATTAAATTAAGCAGGCAGTTACGGAGGCCAGATATTTGGGTGTATTTCAAACTGAAATTGATTAGCCAGGGATCAAAGGTTGTAGAGTGAATGTCAGGCAGTAGGGCCGAGTGGGAAAAT